>NC_051157.2:184258206-184558206 GCF_013339745.2 Dermacentor silvarum
CGCACTACTTAGCGTTGTCCAAGCGGGCATTAAGCGTCCTATAGACCGCTTTTCTGCGAAGGCACGTACACGAAAAGTGGGTCAATGGATTCAACCCATGGATTGCATCCGTCTTGGACTCCAATATGGATTTGCAGGTTGTGGTCGACCCCTACTCGTGCGCTGCGTACGTCGTCGATTACGTCAATAAGTCAAATAGTAGAATTTCAAATTTGCATAGGGGGCTCGTACAGATGAAGGCGGACAACCCCGACTTAGACATTAACAACCTGCTTCGTCGCCTCGGCGTCAAGGTGCTCGACGCAGTCGAGATGAGCAGCCAGGAAGCAGCTTGGACCATCCTTCGTCTTGCAATGTCTGAGGCGAGCCGTAAGGTCACCTTCATACCGACTATGCCACCGGCGGAACGTACACGTGTGCGGAAATCCGTCGCCGATATGGACGCCCAGAATGTGGCCGCCGACTCGACCGACGTGTGGAAGCTTAATGCTATACAGAAGTACGAGGATCGCCCAGAGAGCCTGCGGTATGTACACCTTGCCGAATTTGTCTCTTCCTACACAGGCTCCAAAAGCAACTACCGTCGCCGAACGCTACCACGCGTGATACGCTACCGGGCATACCGCCCTGACGACGAAGACAACTACAAGAGAGAGATGGTGCTCCTGTACGTACCTTTCCAACGGGAGGTCCACATCCTCGACTGACGTCGATACGTTGAGCTCTACGAGGAGCACCTGCATTCCATCGTCGAGCACCGCAAGGGCTACGAAAAGGGTGCGTCGGCGGATCAGTTGGACGACATTTGCCGCGATATACTCTGTGAACGGCGCGAGCAGCCCCAGTACGGCGAGGGAACCTCGGAGCCGGTGGTGGTAGGTGTGGACAATGACGCTGACGCGACACGTGGTGAGCTCCCTCTGGCTGTGGTAAACGACATCTCGGATGTTGCAACTATGGCCTTGCCACCACGGCAGTGCGCTGCGGTCAAGGTGCGTGAGGACGTCATGTCGGCGGCCGACTACAACGCAATGATGAGGCTCACGAACGCCGAACAGCGCGAAATTGTCATCGAGTCTTACCACAACCTCATGCTGTCCAATCGCAACCCCATGCGAGTCTTCATGACGGGACCTGCGGGCTGTGGCAAGACCTTCACTACACTTGCGCTCATGGAAACGTTCAACCGCATTTACGCCACGCCAGAGAGTAAACACAACGCTTACGTGGCCACCGCGACAACGGGAAAAGCCGCGGCTGCCATCGGCGGTGTCACTGTGCACTCAGCGCTCAAGATCAACATGAATGCCGACGAACGCCTGCGCCACAGCGACCTCAACACGTTCACACTCGCATTTGCCAACGTTCGCCTCCTAGTAATCGATGAGGTGAGCATGATGGGCTCGGAGCTACTCGCCAAGGTCGATAGCCGCATGCGCCAGATCAAGTACCGCTTCGACGAGCCCTTTGGAGGAATGGGCGTGCTGCTTTGTGGTGACCTTCGCCAGCTGCCACCTGTTAGAGCCACAGAAATATACAAGACCAGTAAGAAGCAGGTCCGCATGCAAACCGACATGCCGTGGCAGCACTTCGACTACCGTCCACTTGTGCAGGTAATGCGCCAGAAAGAGGTCTTCTTCTCCTCGCTGCTTACCAAGATTGGCGATGGCGATCCACTAGACGAAGAGGACGTACGCATGCTGCAGTCGCGTTTTGTGACCACAGCTGTCGCACAAAATGTGCCCTGGTGGGGTCCGGTTGTTTTACTCTAATAACGACGCCGATGCGTACAACAGTTCCCTGGTCACTGGAGACGCAAGCGTGCTGGTGTCAAATGCGGACGAAATCATAATCGGCCACAAATCGCAGAATCAGTACGACAACGCCAACGCGAACCTCGCGACCATGAAACTGTGCGACACAGGTGGTGTTCCCGCACGCATCTCTCTCTGCGTCGGTAAACCGTATATGCTTACGGCCAACGTGGACGTTACGGACGGACTGGTGAACGGTGCTATTGGCTTGCTACGCTACATACAGCACGACACGGAAGGAAACAAGGTGGAACGCCTCTGGCTTGACTTCCCATCCGAGACGGCTGGCCGATTGGCAAGGCTCAAAGTGGCCCCAGTGAGGGCCTCATTCTCAGGTATCAGCGCAGATTGGGTGCCCATCGGGCGACGCTCCATCAATGTGACCCTCTGCAAACGCACCGGCGTCGCATGCAAGCGCACCCACTTCCCCCTTGTCCAAGCGAGCGCAATAACAATACATAAATCTCAGGGCGCGACTTACGACGAGGTGGTGTACTCATATGACAAGGCCCACCCACTTCGCCTTGTGTACGTTGCACTCTCACGGGCCACCAGCCTCGACGGCCTCTTCCTCACAAACAAACACAATGACTTCCGCTTCTACCACACGCGTGGGGCAGAAGACCGGTCACTGCGTGACGAGATGCGTCGGCTCCGCAACCATAAACTACCCACCGTCTGTATGCGAGCTCGGGAGTTCATGGACAAAGCTGATGCTACGGGCCAACTGTCTGTGGCTATGCTCAATGTACAGAGCCTCAACGCACACCACCTGGATGTTACCGGCAACAACGTACTCATAAGAGCACATCTGCTTATCTTGTGCGAAACTTGGACTGCGGGCACAGTCGACATACCGGGCCATAGGTGCTTGGCGCACGAGAAGCGGGGAGCTCAGCGTGCCACAGGCATCGCCATCTACATCCAAGAAATGGGACACATTGCCCTCTGCACGACGCGCGCCGACCTAATCTTTGACAACTCTATGGATCCTAGTGTTGATTCTCGCCATATAGGTGACATCTGCGCAGTTTACATGCGCCTAGAGTGCACGCCACTGCTAGTGGTAGCTGTGTATGTGTCGCCCGGCCACACTCACGAGGCCATCAAGGCGTTCCTCCGAACGCGCCTTTGGGCCCATTCGAAGCTGCCTGCTCAGAAACATTTCGAGGGCACCCACCGCACGCTTGCGGACATGCCAATGATAATCACTGGCGATTTCAACGTCAACTTGCGTAATGGCCAAAACCAATGGCTACCAAACTTCATGCGTGACCTCTTCGGCATGAGCTTGGCAAGCGAAAGCGAAGTGCCTACAACCCGGTTTGGAACGGCTCTCGACCACGTCTTCCAACGCGGGCTAAAGAACGTGGAAGTACTGAAGTACGCCTCCTACTTCAACGTACACAGACCTCTGCTCTGCTTGGTTGCCAATGCGTCGGACGACGAGGAATGTCATGGTGACACTCAGTGTGCCAGTGGTACCAGTGCCACTGTGGAACGTGATCGTGCCTCACACCCTGACGTCACCGGAGACGGGAAGGCGTCTACTTCGGCGCACCAGTAGTACATGCGCACAGCCATTGACCCTTCCACGCAATAAAATACATTCATGTCTCACAAATGGTTCTTCTTTGCAAACTATCGTGCTATACAGTATACCACACGCGACCGAAACATTGCTGACATATCGTGGAGGTACGAACACATGGCATGCCAGCAGTGATAATGCGGTAAAATGAAATCTGTTCAAACAAACCTCCATTGCATTTATCATGCCAGGACGGAAATGGTTCGAGAACAGCATCACGGGTGGCCGCGGATCAGACCAGCACTCATGTAGTACGGCCGGCAGAAGAGTCTTTCGACGACATTTGCAGCGAAGCACGCAGATACGCGGCCATTTTTTCTAAACTTTGACTGTCGTAACAGACTCATCGAGTGAAAAAATCGGAAAGGAATCAAGTAACCCCGCAGGCTTTTTCTGCTTGTTCACCCAAAGGGGGAAAGCAGCGAAAGGCTATATGATGCGACGTTAACGGATTGCATATGGCTTCTTAAAGTCGCACGGAATGTAACGCTGCGCGTCGGGCACGCGCATTTTAAATCTTTTTCACTTTCACGTGCACGCCAAAGCATGTCGCAGATTTTCCGACAAAAACATCTAAAAAAGTTCTTGAGTTATACACTCTCAAGGCGCTCACCAAAGTATACTCCGGTGACGCCAGAGGTGGGCTGTTACCACAGCTGAAACACAATAGCATATTTGATTAACCCTACTTCCTGCTACATAATGTTTCCAACAACATCTGTTTAACGTCTTCACGTACACCAAGACGTCTATAGCCGTTTGTAGCTGTTCCGAGAAGTTTTCAAGACGTTTTGTTTCGTGGGAGTGCTTCACAGCAGTTTTGTGCAGATGAAACTGTCGCGAATACTTTGTTGAGCTTGATAACCTGCCACAGACAAGACAGTATTCATCACACAAACACTATAGTTCTAATAATCGCCAGAACCCACGAAACACAAAACGTCTTGAAAACTTCTCGGAACGGCTACAAACGGCTATATACGTATTGGTCTACGCGAAGACGTTAAACAGATGTTCTTGGAAACATTATGTAGCAGGAAGTACGGTTAATCAAATATGCTATTGTGTTTCAGCTATGGTAACAGCCCACCTCTGGCGTCACCGGAGTATACTTTGGTGAACGTCTTGAGAGCGTATAACTCAAGAACTTTTTAGGTGTTTATTTTTTGAAAATGTGCGACATGCTTGGGCGTGCGCGTGAAAGTGAAAAAGATTTAAAATGCGCGCGCCCGACGCGCAGTGTAACATTACGTGCGACTTTAAGGGGCAGATACACTCCGACGTAGCGTGCGCGCGCGAGCGCGCGCGCGGCACGACGACGTTACGTCGGCTGAAGCGCCACCCTCTATAGTCCGACGGCTCCCGACCGCCGACGTGACCGGCGGCTCCTGACGCGCTTGGACGTCGTCCGGCTCCGAATAGATCCGCCTGCATTTCGCGCCGACCGCGCCGAACACGTTAGGGTGCCTCGATGCCAGCGCCGCTGGGCATCGAGGCACCCTAGAACACGTCAGCACCGAGCGCCCTCTCTCGTCGCTGTAGCTACTCACCGCCAGTACAGAATGGCCGCTTCACACGAAAACGCGCGCGAAATCCGCACTACAGTTACTACAGTGCCTTGTTGCGAATGTCGACGGTCCGTGCGTCCACGAAGGGTTCCATGTATGTTGCCGTGCCAGGTGCCGAGAGGAGGAGATATCCAGGGAGATTAGAAAACTGTTTTATATACACTGTACATGGTATTATTTTACAAGAAGGGCTCCATGATATTGGAGCCGTCTACGTGCTAACATATTTGGATGTAGTAGCGTTTATATCTCCGAGCGTTCTACATGGTCGAGCGTCTCTACATGGTCAAGCCTGCTCTCACAACACTCAAGTCCCCTGTTTTATCCCTTTCGTTTTCCTCTCTCACTCGACGAGGGAATACACTGTAGTTCTTTTAGCCAATCAGCATCTTGGATCACGTGGCCATATCCCGCACGTGATGTGTCGTCGTTTCCCGCCGGGCTCCGCCTCCAATCTTGCTAGGTCGCCCCCGAACACAGGCAGCGGTTGACACCTTGGGAACCGAACGTTGATATCGTTCCCCCGGGATTGCCAGACACGGACCCCTTTCAAGATTCGCCTCTCCATAGCGGTCAGTTCGCGGAACCAGGTAGGGCGGTGGCTGTCTCGAAAGGCAGCAGTCGGCGTAGCGTCGTCGTGGTTCGGGCGGCGCTGGTAATTCACGGGACCGCACCAAGGGGCGACGCTGCCGTTTAGCCACGCATGAGGTAGCCCGGATGAGCCAACTGCTAATCCCTCAGTCCCAAGTGACAATTCTCGGCCGCGAGAAAGGGGCGCCCGGTTGGCGCGTCTGAGTCGGCGCCGGCCTCCTGTGTCCCGAAGGACCGCCAGACACAACAGCCTAGAATATATATTCTAGGCACTATATCCGCACGAAACGAGGGAGACACTCCACAGGCACAGGTCCGAGTGGCGAATAGAATTGTTTCGCGGGTTCACGACAGATGGCGCGACGTTCTGCGCATTAACTGCGCATGCGCTTCTCTAGCTGCGGCCGCTGCGCCGCGTCGGACGTGGTTGCACTGTAGAGAGCCGGTCTTGCGCCTGGCGCGGTGTCGCCGACGTGACGTATCCGACCGCAACCGCCGCCCGCCCGCGCGCCGAGAACGTCGGAGTATAACAGAGCCTTAACAAGCCATATGCAATCCGTTAACGTCGCATCATATAGCCTTTCGCTGCTTTTCCCCTTTGGGTGAACAAGCAGAAAAAGCCTGCGGGGTTATTTGATTCCTTTCCGATTTTTTCACTCGATGAGTCTGTTACGACAGTCAAAGTTTAGAAAAAAATGTCACAGTTTCGCCCTAAGGGCGAAGCAATGAATGCGATAGCAACACAGCAATGTCATACGAAGTAAGGTGAGCGGCTTTGGTAGCAATATGAATTGTAGTAAACATGAGCTGATTAAGTAAGCAGGTGTGCTGCGGCGTAAGTAGACCGACATGTAGAGAGACTCGATGACCACGAGAAGGCGCGTGTGAAACGGTGGTGTTGATGAGAAGCGCTTCCCGTGGGCAGCGCGTGCGAAGGGACACACCTGTAGCGCTGCACTGCCGACCAGGGCAGCATTGCATGTGTAGCGTGCATTGGAAAATGTGGCCCGACTATTACTAACTGATTGAACAAGCGTGGTGTGAGCGCGCACAAACAAACATGAATAGATCACACGGGCTGACTGCAGACAACGACTGTCAAAACGCTGGCAGCAAGCGCATATATACGCCGCAGCAGCGGGCGAAGGTACGTGCGGTCTATCGCTTCAACGGAAACTGAGCGGCGAATGCACGGCGCATAAAGGTCAGAGCCGTGTGGAGATAAGAGACGGTGCGGACGAGCGACGAGCGCGGTTGTTGGCAGCGTAGCAGTGCGCCCCCCCCCCCCCCCCGCCCCGCGCTCCCTCCGGCGCTGGCTTCCCGCTTCCTTGCTTGCGCGTGGGTGATTGAGTGCGTTCGCTCTCCGTGATAGCGCGCGTCCCCGCACGCTTCCGCTCGGGCATACGGCGCGCGCCGAAGATTTTATCTATAGGGAACCTCACGGCGACGCCGACGGCAGAAATCCGGTTGAGGTGTCCATATAATTGCTATCGCAATAAAAAGAAAAAGAAAACGGCCGGGCGCATACGTGCGCGCCCGTTCAGCGTCCTTATCAGAGCCGTGCCTTCCTTTCCCTTTGCGTGAACAAGCGTGAAGAAGCCGGAATTGCAATGCTAGCTATCGTCACCAACAGATCTGGCCGCACGCAGTCGCAAACGTGCGCTCCGTTTGCGCGAACTGCTATCTGCTGATTCTGCTCTCGGACCGCTCATGACCGCACCAGGGGGGTGCCATAGGGGACGCGCTGAAGTTTCCGCGAGCGATTCAAAAGGGGGGAGGGGGGGGGGCGTGCGTACGCTCGCCAGTGCTCATGCTTCTCTTCCCAAGTCTTTCTCACGTTCAAGCCTTGACCAGCGCCTGCAGATACGTACGGTGCAGTTCCTTACGGTACGTATACGTTTACCTGCTACAACTTGCACGCCACTTTTGTTTTGGCGGGCCCGTGCTGGCGCGAAGTTTAGACTCGAATATATTTGCATGCGCGGTATGTAGCAGAACGTTCTTTCGTCATCTGGGAGGTAAAGCTGGATTTTCACATAATTGGTTGAATGATTACAGAAATTCTAGCTGCGTGTGGCCTTTAAGATGGCAGCAGCGTGCTGCATTGCGTAGTATACCGGGGCTCTGCTGTCTTAGCTTCTCCTCTGTGTAGCTTCCAGCACGCTAGCAGTTAGGAAAATAGTCTTGCATTGGTGTGGTAACTTCACTTATAGTTGGAGGACTTGAAAACTTTTTGCGGCATGAGATTCGTGAGACGACGTCCTTTAATATAGTGAGGCCATTCTATGATTAGTTAAGTGTTTAGGGTCCCTTTAGGAAGAGAATGGTTTTATTGACATGTGGTACAATACCGCAGTGATATTGTAATGCCACGTACACACTAGCGGCAAAACGCGCGCGGCGCGCCGCCGGCGGCAAGACGCGCGCCGCGAAAGCAGCCGCGAAACGGGTTTTTGTTGCCGCGGCATGGATCGCTCCTGGACCGATTTTTTGCGGTTTGCCGCGTGCCGCGGATGAAGGAGACCAATGAGAGCGGCCCGCTTCCATGACGTGCGCGCGGGAAATGGTGCCATGCGGACCCGCCCTACCGCTTGTTTCTCTTTTCGCACTATCATCTGCACGCCTCAGCTCCCGGATAGTTCGAGAAGGGGAGAGGAGTCTAGTCTGTCACGTGATTGCCGCACGGCGCGCCGCCGGTTCGTGTGGCCGCCCTGCCTCTGCTGCGTTTTGCCGCTAGTGTGCACGTGCCATAAGAGACACTCGGAAGGAGCAGTTGCCGGCCTTGATTGTCAGGCTAAGCCCACCTGTTGCTACAACCCACCAACACCACTACTTAAATAAAAGTAGTGTACTCTTGTAAGAGATTTGTTTGCAAACCATCTAACTGCTAATGACCTACGGCAAGTCGTGTGTGGATCAAACCATTTGCCAGTTTAATTTCACTCTACAGTACCTTTTTCATATCATACCTGCAACGTAATTCTGAACGTCGTCGTACAGCATAAGATTTTGAGAGAAAGTATTGCTTAAATTTATCAAGTAAATGTGACTGAGGTAAAACAACAGCACATATTTTGCTACTTGAAATACCGAATTGCACATCTTTACTGTAAATCAAGTGTGGCTTACTCACTTTTTTCTTCACTGTTGTATTACAGAGCAAACTTCTGTGCGCAGCCAGTGGTATCCAAGAGGGAAGGGACCTGGATTGCTGTGGTTACTGCAGCTACGTCTTATTTTATGTGGTCACCTTTTCTACTGTATTGAAAAATTTTGTAAAATCATTCTGCATGTCCTTTAATTTATTAGTCAATAAAGCCGCTTTCTCACAAGGTCAAGTAATTTTTTTCTGCATGTTGTTATGCACATTTGCTTTGGATGTGTATTGCACACTTGATATATGTTAAACAATTTAATGCAAATTATTATTAATATAATGTAATGCTTCAATTTAATTTTCAGTTCTATATAGTAACATGTGTACTATGAAGCTAGCATACGGATGCATGGTATGCTGAAGAATTGCAGGCTTTTATACCTTAATTAAGAATTTTGTTCAACGTCCCCGGAATTCTGTTATAATTTATAACATAATTCTGGGAACGTCTAATAAAATTCTTAACTTGTTCTTGTCAAGATGTTTTATAAAAGCCTGCATAATGTTTCCGAAGCCATTATTACAGAATTCTGGAAACGTCTAATAAAATTCTTGAAGTTGTTCTTGTCGAGATGTTTATTAGCCAACTTTAAGCGTAACGTTAGCAGGGCTTACTGAAGTACCTGTATACGTCCACGGCTAGAAAATGTCTTGACCATAACAGCTATTAGACTTTCGAATTATCCGTTTAAGACACCTTTTAGACATCAAATAGCTGCTTGTGTGTTTCGTGGGAAACGCCCTATTCCTCAAAAAAAAATTTTATTGGGGGCGAGGACTTACCGAGTCGCCATCTGATCTGCCGGAAGCGCCTCGATTGCTTAGTATGAGGGATAACGCGCGGCGCGCTCCTCATAGGTTTGGCTGTCGGCGCTCAATAATAACACCACGCGGGAGCCTTCTTTAAGTACTCTCCAAACGAGGGAAGTCTTTTGCAGTCAAAATAATAATCTTACGCAAACAGAAAGCGCAGAATGTTTTACGGACTGTCTACCCATTACGTACACCTCTCCATGCGCGCGGTCACCGTGATGGGGTCCCCCGAACCAGCATCTTACGTGAAAGGTAGGCAATATGAGAGCAGACTATGTGAATTATGTTCTTATGTTGTGCTGTCTGTGTAACCAAATGGAGCATAACAGAATGAAGTCTCAATGCAGCAATCGCACGGGTTCGCAGTGACCGGTTGCGCGTCTGCATGCATGTCCACGCACAATGTTTCGCTTTCTCGGAGAGCGCGTTTTAGCACCGTGCCGTGAGCTTTAGGCCAGCAGCATATGAACATTTGACAGTACACAAGTAGCCACTGTTGCGTGGACGCTATCAGAGCTGTTCAAAAATAATATCGTTATAACTAGAGACTTAGACGCTATACGGTGACTCGTGATGTGCCATAGCGTCGATTAGATAATTTTTCTTTCTTTTCTTTCTCAGGTTGCGTCGCACTGCATGCTTATCAGTCTTATTAGCGAGGAATTCCCCGCTGCTTCTTTTTGTTAATCCAGTGCATTCATTGTTTGGTGCTAACACAAACATGAACATATGCCATGCCTTTTTTTTTAATTGTGCTTTTTACCGTTCCCTTTCCATTCTGGTGAACTTGCCAGTATCTAGCATCAACAAGTTCATAAACCAAATATTCATGACACTAACCGGGCAGCACACGCGGGCGAGCTTCTCGGTGAGCGCTTTCTGCTACTCACCGAACATCGCAGCCCCAACGCCGTAGCAGAAACCTTCCTCGCGGAAGTGCTTGCTACACACCCGAGTTGTAGCCGCTGGCTGCTTACCGGTTCAAAGTTTCGCAATCCAAGCTACACGCAGCTTCTTGGCCTGCGGGTATGTGTGAAGACTGACGCCGGACTCCGTTGCGTACGCGTCCGGCACTGCGGCACCGGGCAGTAACCTACCATGTCGGACGCCTTCAAAGGCAGCCACTACCTCTTATAGTGCTTTCAAGTGTTGTCAAGCCGACAACCGAAGCGGGATAACCTTCCCACTTAATCAGAACCGTAGCGCAGGTGGGATTAAACTTTCGTTTTCAGCTCGCTTCGGCGCTTCCGAAGCAGACGACGCGGCCGCTGTGTCCACGTGATCCCTCATACGACGTCACGCCGAAGGTGGCGCCAGCCTTTCCAGTGGTGGAGCTCGCCCCCAATACAAATCCTTTTTCGATGTAGTACAGTATAAAGCTCCGACAGATTGAGTTGTGCTCATGCAGATGTCTCCGTACTCATCAGTTGTGTCAGCGCTCCATACTCTCAGATGCTGTACCTATCAGCACTATAGCACAGCTTCAAATATAAGCCTTCGCTGGAACTGAAGCCTTATCAGACAAAAAGAAAGTACACTGAGCTATTGTATATAAAACGAAGTTTTATTTGGCAACAGCAACAAGCTAGCCCATGCAGCTGCTTGTGTAGCGTCAGACGACCCAAATTCAACCTTCTAAAAAAAAAAAAAAAAAGAACCTGTCAACATTTCATAGCAAACACATACACAAAATACCTACAAAAAGTGAAAAATATATGTTACACACTATGTACAATGAACACCAGTTCTTGTTGCAAAATATAATACCTTGCTTCGTAATGGCAGTTCGCATCGCACACCAGAACAAGTGCGCTGGAGGTATTGTCCTAGTCAGACAACAAGCTTCGCATCAAAATAGGCAAGCCTCTTCCCCGTGTTCACAGTTTCTCTTCTACGAGTGTTGACTGAGAGCTCGACGCACATGTCGCAGGGGAAGGAGGGCAGGCACGAGGAATACTTTTTAAATCACACAAACAGTCTGAAAGGAACGCTCCGAAGGTTCCACCATCCCACAATACCATCGGGGAACGAGTACCTCCAAGCACACCCGCAAACTTTCATACCTCACATTCCACACACGCTCATTGCCACGCTGCAGTTCGTGCAAAGGCACACAACACTTCTTTAAAGGCCATGCAGCCCAGGCTGCCGTGAGAATGTCAGTGCCATACTGGCAATGTCTCGATGCATCAAAAACTGAGGAATGTTGGAGGCCACCAGAACTGCTAAAAACTTCATTGCAAATGCCCTCTGTGCTCCGCACGTGCAAAATGAAAGAGTTTTCAGATGGCAAGCTGTCTCTAACCACCTAGGTGAACCTTCAGTGTTAACAGCATTCTTAACGCAAAGCAAAAAAGCAACCGAGGACCAACTTGAAGAGCATGATGGCACACTAAATGGACTCTGACAAAGGACACTTGATGAGAGGCAGAATGCAACATACTGCCTCCATTCTTCAGCATGTCGCAAGCACTGAGCACTTAGGTTTGCAAAGTGAAGCAAGCGAGGCTTACGTGCGTTATGGGCACACTTGCGTGACATCTTTCTGCATGCACATGTGTACAGTATTCCTCACACCCTGGTGTGTGACCAACAATTTCAGTTTGCACTCGGTGCACATACAGAAAATGGACATCAAATTATGCACTCTGGCTATGGTTGTGTAAGCAGCTCAAGTTACAGCCCAAGCTGCTATGCCAATGTACGAAGCATGGTAATGCTAAAGACACTGTGCACTCCACGCTGTCAAGCAAAAATGCACAACTAATTTCGCCTTAACCAAACTAGCATTAGTGTTGAGCACATGATGTCCAGGTTCTTTGAGACAGTCCTAAAAACACCATTAAGATGCTTGTAAACAAAAATTTCCTCTTCAGACTACTGCTGCATTTACAGGTTCACACCTGCAAGGGGGCTGGACAAGTTGCCACAGATCCCACGGGCACAAGCGAAGTCTGCTTTAGTGACTGTTCAAACTGCTGCCACGTGTGGTCACCATGGCATACAAGGCCTGACTTAGAAATGAACTCTTCACATAAAAACATAGTGCAGCTGAACTTAAAAACAGCCACCTCCGGTGTAGTTTTGAAGCTTATCAATCGTATGGCATACACATCAAGGGTCTCTGTCTCAAGAGCCAAGGGATCACTCATGCCCACAGGCATGAGTGATCAAGGCAGATTGACGTCCGTAGTGCACAAACTCTAACCAGTACCAAACCTTAACCAGTACCAGTACTATCAGCAAGCAAGAAGCTCCAATCTAATCTAAGCTCGTCGGGTAACCAGCAGCCTAATAAAAAGGATGCAGTATGCTTACACTGCACCTTTTCACTTCTCTTCCTGTTTCTCTATGAATACTGACTTCAAATTCTGAGCACTCCGCAATCAATGCCTATGGCTCCTTCTACAACTGTGACTCCTTCACTGCTGCCTGCTCATAATTGAGCTATTCCAAAGGTACTAAAATGCCAGGTGTCAAAACATTCATATACCTTTGAAATCAAAGATTGCAAACTTTTTTTTTTTTTGGCAGCAGCAAGCTGATGGCACTGATAGAGCTACAGAACAAGACTTATCAGCAATGTGAAAAGTCATTGCTTCTGAAAAAAAGGTATCATTGGAAATCCCTAATCCCTGCCCCTACTCACTCAAACAAGCTTCTGACCTTTCAGCACCAAGGCAGCACTGCCATCAATCTATCTTAAAGTGACAAAACGATAAATAAAACTTTATACAATTGAAAGCAGCAGTAACCAAAAGTCCATGTCGCCTACCAAAACGTCCATGCTGTTAAAAAAAAATCTAAATTCAATGATGAAAGGCAGTCCATCATCTCGCTACCTAAGCTGACTGCACTGTCATATTATTAGCACCCTGAATGAAAAATAATACATCCAAACAGCAAGACCAAGTACCTACAGCTTTCAAAACTTCCCTGTTTCAATGCCATACTAATGGCACAAAATATAAGATTAAAATGACTGAGTCAACCCGGCTCTGCAACCATCACCAGAGAGCAGATGGCAACCTCCTTCATAATGCCCCTAATGTGGCCAAAGAAAGCTAAAGAAAAGCACAAAAACGCAAAATTGCACAAACATTCCACTACAATAATGTTCATGCTTTCTGCTGCAGCCGAACTAGTTTATAACTACACATGTAGGCTGCGTGAGCTTGTGTGCTTTCAAAGGCAACAACGGCAAGACTTCTTCACAGCACACACACGCACATGAAGACTTCCACCAAGCTGCATCACTCGGTGATGCAGTGCCACATCAACAGCAAACGGGTTCCTTAAACACGACTAAGATAAACTTAGTAAAACTTCATTCCAGAGGCAGCACCAGCGAGTAGACAATTGATGCCTATCTTTCTCCTGATGCGCCCCCAATAAGCCGAGCAAACGAACACCACAGTTCATCCTCAAACAAGAGAGAATGCGATTTAAAAGCTATCTGTCGAAAGCATAAATATAAAACAGCAGAGTAGAAAATGAACAAAACAAACAAACAACAGACTCGACACACAAACAACAGATACCAGGAAAGGACAAGGTCACACACACACACACACATGTAGTGGATAATCACTTAGAAACCCTAACATAGGCTCAACATGTTTGATTTCCCATGGACAGTACTGTACACTACGTTGGCCACATGCACTTACGCATGAGTAGGAAACGATGCGTGCACGTGCGTGCTGTGGCAGTGCTACGAGGGGGGGAGGGGAGAAGGGCGTCACCGGGGGAATAGCCGGCAACGGCACGGCGCCTGTTTTTTGTACTTGTCGGCACAGACAGACAGAGAGAGATGTCGAGGGGTGGGTTGGAATCAAAGGGGAGAGACGTGCCATCACTTGGACGGGGGGCAGAGGTCGGAAAAGTCGTAGTCATCGAACAGGTCAGCAATGCCCTCTGCCTGGTCGAGAGTGAAGGCATAGTCCTCCTCGGAAAGAGGGGGCTCCAGTTGCACGAAGCTGTCTGCTAGCAGCTGGTCCTCCGTTTGCAGCAGCAGCTGTCGGCCGCCCATTGGCCCGAGGTCGTCCTCTTCCGAGATGAGGGCTCGCTTTAGGCACACCTCCTCTGCACAGACAGGAAGAAACCGGTTCATTCACTCTAGGTAGCAAAAATGAGCTGCAACACACCAGAATTTTTTTTTTTTTTCACATGTTGAATTGTCTGTGCATGAGCCGTTGTGCCTGTGTTACTACAGTCACCGACCAATAATTCAGACTCGACGGGGACCACCTAAATGACTGAATAATCAGGAGTCCGAAATATCAGATTTGCCAGAAAATAAGTGAATTTATTCCTCAAGTGGCCAAAAATAGGTGGGCCATTATTTATTCACTTATTTAGTGATATTGTCAACCCGCTTCGAAAGGGGTGTTTCTCCCCAACCTGAGGGTGTCCCACCCACCTATAGGTGGCATTGGGAGGGCAAATGGAAAACTGTCGCCATGGGAGTGGCCTAGAACCCCTTCTTCATGGTTGTCTTATGCCCACATGGTTCGATGGGATTTGCATGGCTCAAGCTCTTTTCCGATATAATTCACCCCCTAAAAAAGTCTAATGCCGGGCTGGGGAGCGCTCGTGCCCGTTTGGTTAACCAGTGTGTAACCGGCGGCCGCATGGTTGCGAACACACCACCTTCAGCAGCAGAGGCAGCCACTGAATCAGCCATATCCTCCCCGAAAACAGGCAGTATCACCGAAAGTGATCATCCAAGCATACGATCCAAGTTTGGCAACACGTTGCTGCGAGCACAGTACTATACTATTGCCTGCAACCTGGGCAGTCCATATCTTGACCACTGTCATGCAGTCGCTATAGATAGACAAAAGTACAGTCAATTGATTGCGCTGACTGTCCTTCCCCTAACACTAACAGAAATCAATTAACTGTACTGCGATAGCCAAACGATCAGGGGTTTCTTTGCAACAATCAGTGTCCAGCGCTTCCATCGCTAAATCATCACAAACATCACAGATGGGGTTGGCGCCAGTTGAAGCTACTTCAAGTCGGCCGGGACCATGCCGTTATTGAACATGTAAATGAACAAATGCTGGGCGCCTGGAAATCGCATGGCAATCCACAAATTCAGCCTTTACACCTTGACGGCTTGGCTTGGCTGCTTTTACTACGGTTTAGCACGATCGGCGACTGGTCGATAAACACGGATTCGCTAGTTTCCGTTTCGAGAAGGTGCCAGGACATATGAAAACCAAAATATCGTTATTTCAGCTCGACTCGATGGCCAGATTAACACATGGTAGTGCAGGAAGAGTCCAAATTACTGAACATCGAGCTGTTAGGTGTTCCAAAATTTTGGTTGTCCTTACACATTAAATTTACGGAGCCAGTGGCAGTGCCGCAAAGCTGTTAGAAAAATCATGTCCGAATCAAGCATGTCCGAATTACTGGTGTCGAATTATCGGTCCGTGAGTGTATTTCTGTACTATCACGGTGAATTCAAACGCATACACAAGAAAAACTAGAAAGCAATTTTTCTTTTCCACATCCATAGCTGTGTACGATACTGAAGTGGCTGATTTACAGAGGCTTAGTTTTGGGACCCAAGCATTAGCACTCCGCTGCACCACAATCGCACATCTCACTTTTCAGCAATCAGGCAGAAGAGGTGTTCTTTATTCCTTCTTGTTTGCATTTCATTCAAGCACAAAAGTACATAGGCATGAGAGTAGATAGGCGCAATTTCTTTCAATGCAACTGGCACATGTGCACTCCTGCTTTTTTAAAAGCAAATTGTTGCGATGTAACATGATGCACACACAAATAATATCAAACCACTAGGTGGAGTTGACACGAGAGAAGTATGCATGCGTCTGTGGTCTAATAGGTAAAGCTTTGGGCTCTTATGCTGGGAGACCAGACTTCGAAATCCACTATGAGACACAACTGCAAATCTCCTTTGATTCAATTGATGAATTGCGAAGAATTGATTCCATTTGTCGAAAGGAAGACTGGCATGTTCCTTCACAGCTACTGTGTATGCTACTCGAGACTAATGACTATAATAGCACTCACAACACAGGAATTCTGACTCACTATTATCTAGAGCATGGCTTCTCAAAGTGAATTCCGCGGAACCCTGGGGTTCCGCAGGCCCCTGCTCGGGGTTCCACAAGCCACTCATAAATTATCCGTGGTTCCGCGCTCGCCAAGTGGTTAAAACGGTGCACACAAGGTGCGCTCGATCCACAGAACCTCCATTACCCATGCCCGAGTGTCAAAAAGCACATCACTGTGCGTAACAGCAAAGCGGGAACTGCGCTATAAATACGCGAGCAGCTTGTAGCCACCCAACCTCCGAAAACGGGCAGCCATGGGCAGCGCGCCTAAGCTTTTGCACTTGAATCTCGGCGGCCGTAACTTACCACCATGCGCATTTCTCACGTTTGTAGATAGGGTAGGTGCCGATAGCGTGCGCACTGACGTATATGTCGGAGGAATAAAAAAAATTTATGTGCGAAGCACCGCAAATGCCCACCACAAAAGAGCAAAAACTGCGCTAGCGGAGTCCAAAAACGAAGCGGTGCAGTCCGCATCGCTATGGTCCTCAGCGGCAATCGTACGCGATACGCGACTGACAGCAATGCCGGAACACTTCGTGCCTAACTGTGCCCTCAAATCCTTTATTCTTGCGTTAATTCCTGCGCATAACACCGCGTTGGCAGCTAGCCAATGCAGTGATTTGCCTTCGTAAGTACGTAGTCACCATCTATGATCGCATCGATAGCCACCACAGTTTCGTCCACAGCGGTTGCGGCAAGTTTCGTTTTCACTCAGTGCGCGCATCGGCTGCGTGCCTTCACAACTGCGTAGTCGCCATCCATGATCGCGTCGATAGCAACCGCGGTACAGCCACAGTAACCGCGGTTTCGTGCGCACTTGTTGCAGCAAACGATAGTTTCGTTTTGACTTGGTGCGTGCATCAGCCGCCTGCCTTCTGAACAGCAAGGTCGCCGTTGCGTCGATAACGGCCACAGTTTCATCCGCAGCGGTTGCGGCACGCAGTAGTTTTGCTTTGACTCTGTGCAAAGCTGTCGAAGATGAAGAGCACTGGCTACATCACGATGGACGGACAATTTGTTGGCGACCATCTCACTAGCGAAAAAATTATCGGAATGTGCGCGTGGTAGTGAAAAACGCGTCTCAGATGGAGACACGTGCTGTGGCCGTGCTGCGAAGGATGTCGCGAAGCCTTCGCCGCTACTAGCTCTGATCAGTCATGAGATAAGAATTTCAGCTTCTGCACTGCTCTTGTGCAAATAGAAACAATATTTGCTGATTCATTCAGTAAATAAAAGCGTATTGATGTAGTAAGCATTCATTTATTGTTTTCTTGATACCCTGAATAATTCAACGTTCGGTCAATTAGGTCATTTTAATTCGGTTAATTCGGAAGGGGGAAGTGGGGTCCTTGGCACTTCAGGGAGCTTAGCAGGGTTCCCTGGCATGAACATGCTTGAGAACCCCTGATCTAGAGTATCATTGCAGTAGGCTTCACTTCAAGAGTGAAACACAAAATACCTTCTTCGCTTGTGCTCTAATGGTTAGATCTCAAGCAACTAGAGTGACCCTAGCATGCAAGTAGTGTTCTTGTACATGGCTCCTGCAGGGAGCTAGAGTTGCAGGACTGTTTCCCGAACATCGCCATTTGCTATTATGTGGTCAAAACGGGCTCCATTGTGTTGTGGAGAAGCCAATGTGTCAAAGATGATGCCAGGACTCCACATGATCAAGCCCATCAGGCACAATTGACATTGCCACTATTATGCAATGACATTGCCACCTCCTGCTTCGGTGCTAGTGGCCACAAGAGTTTCTCTCGTGCAGCATCAATTAACTTGCGAAATCGCTTTCGTACAATGCAGTGATAGTGCTGACAGTGTGACAAGGTGTAGCATACCCTTGCCACACTGCACGATGCATTTTGCACGATGCTATGCTGAGAGACGCCAGCTTAAGTCACTGCAAAAAGAACCATTTGTCTTTTGTCCTAAGCATGTCACTGCAGAAGTTAAAAGAATTAAATATGCCCAACAAGAATTTGTCGTTAGTCTGTACACGTATCTCCTTACTGCATGAGACCCATAAAGCAGGTAAAATCTAGACACAACATTGCATATAAGCAGATGTGAGAGCTATACTGGCACCACTAGTATGTACATTAAGGCACATGACAATGCATGTATTTACTCGTGCCATTCATTTGTATCAGAATGAGCTATCCTACTGACATGCTACAGCTAAGAAATGATGAAAGTGGCAGCACTGTTCCTGCTTCTCAAATTTGGGCCTTTCATCTGCTGCAGGTCACGATGACGTGCATAATGACATAAGGGGCGAACGCACGCCTATCTGTCTCCTCCTTGCACATGTCCGTGTGCGGGCCACACACCGTATCTTGGAGGTAATCTCTCCACGGCAAGTGCAAAGGTCAAGAAGAAATGGCTGGTGCCGTCACGCACATTTCGTTGTTCCCACACGTCTACTGTTGGCGATGGTGTAATCTCAAGTTTCCGAGACACGTGACTGCGAGTTTGTGGTGATCGAGTGAGATCTGTTAATGCTTGCCTGAGCACGCGTGACACTGATAAAACTACGAACCTTACTTCGTGTAGTCTCTTCGATATTGTCATCAATGCTCCTCCTTTCTGGCGAAACAGTAACTTCCCTGTTTCTTTTTTGCTCCAGGATGAATATCTATATCTCTTTACTTTTTTTTTTTTCAATTTGTGGGCACCGGCTGCGGGCACTAAGTGCGGTCAGTCATGGCGTCCAAGATTTACGGCGCCGCGCGACGCAACATACGGAAATCTCGGACGCTTTGAGCCATGATGCAATGCTTTCGGCGCGATCTGCACTGCGCGCGATGGCACTCATAACCGCCCTATTATAGCCCAACCTTCTTGCAATTTCTTAGTAAGTGCTTACTATCAAAATACTATCCACCAGGAATGCTCTGGGAATTGTTTTTAATGCCGAAACTTTAAAACCTTTAATGAACAAAATTCGCAATGTAACTAAGTTTTTCGCTGCAAGTACTATTTCGTTACATCAAGGTTCGACTGTGTTTCACTCTTCAACTCTTGCACTGAGTTATTCAAGCATAGTATTTTTCTCGAACCATTGAACTTAAACTGTTTCCCTGGTGAAACACGATCCATCCCTTTACAGGACTTTTTAAAGTGCATTGAGTATTATTGCACTTGTTTATAATGCATTTAGGATACAGTCAATGTACGATTTTTTGGACTCCCGAAAAATCCTTTCGAAAAATCGGGCAGTCTGAAATAATGAATGCATGCCTTTAACTGCCTTCAAGGACCCAAATAACCAAAGCCACATTCAACATAACTTCAAAAGCCCCTGCCGGTACAATTATTAGGTGCCTCGGTGCTAGTACTGCGACAAGAGAGGGGTAGGTGCACGCATGTATCAGTGGTGCAACAGCAAAAATATGATTTGGAGCAATTTTTGGAGCAGGAAAATCTTGCTTTTGGAGCACCAAATCCAAATCTGGAGCAGTTCCACAAAGAACACTTACCCACAAAACGCCATAAAATTTACCCCGCATAATAAACGCACCCGCCAACTTTGCATTAGATTTCTGGGAAAAAAAGTGCGTCCATTACGCGAGTAGTATATATGGAAATTAACATTAGCAGCGTAGATGATGGCAGGGGCGCGATCGGAGATGGTTGTTCGGAGAGCGCGTTCAGTTTCGCCGTGCACGGTCGGCCTAGGTCAACCGTGAATGGCGAAACTGAATGTGCGCTTCGGACAACCATCTCCGATCGCGCCCCTGCAGTGAACTGCACACAATTTTTTTCGCCAAACATATGGAAAGTACACATGCATTTCTTCGCGAGTGGTTTCCTTTCGTTTTTTTTTTTTTGACAATGTGTTGCGACGTTCCGGCGGTAGTCGAAACATGCAGCGACTATTTGACAATCTATCGGCGTTTTGGCGGTGTACAGCGAAAATCGGCACCGTTTCATGAACGATGTGCCTGTTGCCACATGGAACCGAACCCTTGCTAGTTAGTTTTGCGCATTGCGTCGCATACAAAGCTCACGCCGTCAGTGCCGGGTCGCTTTCTGTACCCTACAAGCGAGTTTCCCGTGGAGCATTCGTAACCGCTCCGGATCGCTCGTGACCGCGTGCACAGATACGGCGAGGATCTTCTTGAGTCAAGGCGGCAATGGTGAACTATTTTCGTTACTGCAAGCAATGCGCACTCCTTGTCTCCGCGAGATTTTACTGCATATACAACACACCGCACTGCAACCAGCAGCGAAAATATTCGTCGGCACCCACCACCAAACACGACGTCTCGTCTGGGCATGTGTTTAGATACGGTGCTAGCGTAGTTTAGATCTCGTCTGCGCTACTGGATCAGACTGGATTGGAAGGCGATGTCCAAGCTGCAGGTTGCCAACGCAGCCTTTGTTTCCCGCTAAAACTAGTGTAACCGAGTAATTTAGCGGCTGGTCGGGCGTTTTGGCGCTGCGTGGCGCAATTTCAACATGTATCACGGTTTTGGCGCAGCTCAGCACAAAAATACGAAATTGTATCAAAATGGCACAATAGACCGATCCCACCAGCCAGTTTCACGACGCCACCGCTGCCGAGGTGCATGCTGGTACTTGTCATCCGGCCGCTCCAGCCGCCTGGAGTGCCTGTGCGTCCTGTTTCTGAACGATTTTTGGCGATTTTTATGGTTCGTGTAGAGCCATCGTGCGATGAGTGGATTGACCTGCTGCGTTCCTGGGTGTTACAACAACCACATAAGGGACAAAGGCTTCGGATTCCATGTGTTTTAAAAAGAGCGAAAGTGTGGAGAAACGTGGATCCGACGGATTAATATGTGGTACTGGTAATACACAGTGCGAGAAGAAACACGGGGACGAATAGCGGCCCCATTTCGATGGGGGCAAAATGCGAAAACTCTAGTGTACTTAGATTTCCCGGAATTTATAAATTATTTGTCGATTATCGATTAGCTATTGATTGGCTATCGCAAGGTATTGGACACGTATTTGGGCAAGGCTAAGAACTACCAAGTCATCCCCAGCATTTTCCAGAATTTATTATTGATCGATTAGCTATTGATTGGATATCGCAAGGTATTGGCTACGTATTTGGGCCAGGCTAAGCACTACCAAGGCATCCCTAGAATTTCCCAGAATTTATTGATTAGCTATTGATTCGTTATCGATGACTTCGCGATGATTGGCTATCGGCATTTTTATGTTAAAATTGCCGCCTAGCTTACCTAACTTCTAGATATCACTGGTACCGAAGTCAGCAAGTCGTGCACGAAATCCATGTAGGTAAGCATCATTAGGGCACGAAAGTTTCGGCACCGTATTTCAAACCTGTCTCCAACTGGTATACAAATCCTCTTACGTCCGTCACTAAGCAGACATAACGTTGCAGTCACCGAGATGCTCGTGTGCAAAAATAGTAATGCAAAATGACCGTGTACATCAACAAGTACTACATACAAAGCTCGAAGAAATACGATACACAGCGTGTAATCAGCGGGTAACAACCGAAATGAAAGAGCACCAGGCACTTTTCAACGTTCGCCTCGCATGCTGCAATGAACAGCCGATGTAATTTCTTAAAATACATGATGAATGTTTCTCGCTGGTGGGGTCGCAGAAATGTCTGGGAAGCTCGTTCGCAGTACTCAACGAGCGCGGACTGCGGAGGTGTGGTTGACCAGTTGACTACAACCAAGATGGTGGTAGTGCCACTTCCGGAAAACCGGCGCATGCGCAGATCGGTTGGTGGGATCTGTCTATTGGCGCAGCTGTTGCACCCCTGATGTATAATTAAGGAACGTGCTTTATGTCCCGTGACAGTGGTCCCTTTGCACCCTTGGTGTGCTTTAATGCAAAAAATTGTGCTGATGAAATTAGGAAATTCGCAGGCGCAAGTTGGAATCAGCTAGCACAAGACAGGGGTAATGGAGATCGCAGGAAGAGGCCTTTGTCCTGTAGTGGACATAAAAATAGGCTGATGATGCTTCACCGCAATACGCTGCATAAGCTTCACCGCATAACACCACCGTATTGCAGCGAAGCTGGCTTTTGAGGGCCATGCCTTTTGCGCTTCGATGTTGTCGGCGAGGATGACAAATGAGGAGTCGGTGCCATTACAGATAGTTGGGAATCCTGAAAAAAAAATGGCACCAAGCAGCAGGAAGCTTTATAGCAAACATCGAAGCTTCTAGGCCTAATGACAACACAGAACGACTACAGTTAAAGTTCGACATAACGAAGTCTGTAAAACCGGCAAATTGCTTCATTAAACAGTCAATGTCCGATTTTTTGGCCTACCTAGAAGCCACGAAAACGTCCAAAAAAATGAATACATGCCTTTTACTGCCGTCAAGGGCCCACCACAGGCACATCCGAAATAGTTCTGAAGGCCTGCCAGTACCTTTATTAGAAGTATCAGTGCTCGAACTGCGACAGGAGACGGCGGGTGCACGCATGTATAATTAAGGATACATAACGTGTCCCGTGACAATTGCCCCTTCCCACTCTTGGTATGCTTCACTGCGTAACAATGCTATACCGAGGCGAAGCTAACTTTCGGGAGCCAGCATTATGCAACACACTGTGCTTTTTGAGCTTCGAAGCCATTGAGGATTACAAAGGCGGAGTCTACGCCATTGCTAACAGCTGCACATTTCAATGAAAAACACAGTACCGAACAGCAAGGCGCTTCGTAGCGAACATCAAAGTAGGTAGGCCTGTGTTACCATGGCGGTGGTGGGTATGGCTGCCAGTGAATCACACGCGCGAGAGCCCCAGTTCGAGGCGGCCAGATAATCGAAATGGCGGCAGCGGTGGCTTTGATTAATGCCGTTTCAGACCTGCGGTCGTGGAAAAAAGTCCAGAAAATCGGATGGCAAAGGTTTTTTGCATATGAAATTTCAGACTTTCTTATACATTTTGACCCTATGGGGTATGTGGCATACTTTCATGCCCACTCCACCTCGGCGGCTGATAGTGTCCCCCGCAGTGGGATAACGCTATCAAGAAGAGCGCCAGCAGCGGAGAGCGAATGTTTCATCTGCCTCTCACTTCAAAACATATCCGAAACTTGAGATTGTGGAACACCCAGTGCTAAGCGCATGGGACACGACACACGTGCCAACCTGGCCAACCCTCTCGAGCACTTCATCGCGAGTTCGCTCCCCTCCTCGCCCAGGAAGACTGCGCTCATCAAGCCACCATCCTTCTCGGCTCACCCTCGCACGCTGTCACTAACACTTGAAGCATACAACACACAGGGTGCGATAGGATTTTATAGCACTTGGACTCCGACGAACCAACACACAAATGGTCTGTTTTCTGTGACTCAAAGACGGCACTGCAGAGTTTACTGTCAGCCTTACGGCGCGGTCCACAGAAGCAGATGGTTTTCGAAATCACAGAGGCCATACACCTGACTGAGAAAGGACACAAAATAATCTTTGAGTGGCTGCCAAGTCACTGTGGAAACATTGGCAATGAGCGTGCCGATCAAGCTGCTCGTTCAGCTCATGAAGAAGGCAACTACCTATCGATCCCGCTGTCGAGGACAGATGCTGCAAGAACGCTCCGCCTACTTGAACGCCAATGCACTTAATCAGACTGGAATAAACCACATCTTATGCACGCCGGATTATACACCTTGGATCCAATCTTAAGCCTTCGACTTCCACCAAGACTTCCCTGAAGAGATGCGACCCTTCTGTGTAGGCTATGGTTGGGCATCGCGTTCACCAATGCCTACCGTGTTCACCAGGTTCACCATGGCAATGTTCACCGTGGCAATTGTGGGTACGCAGAAACAATTCGTCATGTTCTTTGTCAGTGCCCACAATACAGTGTGCAGAGGCAATCGCTTTCCGTCGTGCTGAACCAGTTAGACGACCAGCCTTTATCAGAAGAAAGAATTCAACATCGACGCGACTCATTGCATCACAAGGCCGTGGAAGCGCTCCTGCGCTTCCTGAAGTCCACTGGCCTGTGTGAACGTCTGTGATCGTATCGCCTTTTCTGTTACCTATGCCTGTGTTTTTTGTGTGTGTGTGTGCGTTTTTTTTTTTTCCCGCTCTCTCTCTTACACTCTCTCCAACCCCTTTATCCCCCACCCCAGTGTTGGGTAGCAAACCGGAAGCTCACTTCTGGTTAACCTACATGCCTTTCCTCTCTTGCTTGCTCTCTCTCTCTATACGGAACATGAGGCTGCTCCGCTTCGGCTGTGGCTCTCGGTTGTGCGACGCACGATTTGAGAGGTGTGTGCGCAAGCAGCCACATGTAATTCAGCCACTTGATCATCTGCGTCCAGGGAAATTTTTTATTTATTGTCTTGGTATTCCTTCACAGTGGCAGTGAAATTGCATTTTACTGAAATCATGTATAAACACAATTTTTAATAATGAGGTTCATAATACATGGTGTTCTATGGCCAATAAGTTATAAAAAGTAAAATACTTTGTTATATAGAGAATTTTGTTATATTAAGGTTTCACTGTACTATGACCGACTACAGCTGCCAGCGGATTGACGCGTGAGAGCGCTGGTTCAAAGCTGTAAGATAATCAAAACAGCGGCGATCAGTGCCAGCAATCCGAAAAGTGAAACCGTGAAGGGTTTGAGTGTCCGAAATTTCAGACATCCTTATACATTGGCTCTATCGCAAAGGCATCGAAATTATAAGGGCATGTCCGAAAAATCAATTGTCTGTATGTACGCGTGTTGTACGTCAGCGTTTTCGCTTACTTGTAGTTTGTCCATTAGGTACATGTGTTTTAGTGTTTGTCATCATGTTTAAATTATTCTGTACCACCTCACTACTGCGACAGTTGAACGGGCTGCCAGTATCTTGACATAAAATAAATAAAAATTCACTAATTTAGAGTCTCAAAGCCATGGTTAGGCAAGAGCCTAAACACTCGTTATTTCCACTTTACTGGGAAATGATACGAGAGAGCAGGCACCAGAAGCAATGAGCAACAAAATGCATGTTTTGGAAGCAACCTATAACCAGGAGCTGAATGTACAACAATCTGCACCGAGCGACACTGCAGGTAACACTGTGATAGGCCAACACTGCTCACCCGTGGAAGGTCCTCCAGTGGCTGATTGGGCAGGCGCATCGTCGTAATCCCCTGAAGACGATGAAGGCAAGCTGGTCGCAGGAGCGTCTGGTTCGCAGCTGATTAGTCCCACGGGGTCTTCGGGGTTGGACAGGTACACCTCGATCTCCCCTTTGTCACTCTTGAGCCATATCTGCAGGCCCTGCTCGAGAATGCACATAAAAGAGTTGTCACATGCAACACTTTACTACTAGAGTTTTAGCCTATTGGTACCTTAGTGCAGTTTGTTCCGAAGAAAAACAAAATTATGATGCAAGAACTGATTCTGGTTTTATTATGGAAACAGCATGCATAAGCACTAAATACAAACAAGATAATTTAAAACTAAATTTAATTGAAAAACGAAATGAACAAACTGTAGAAAACCATCCAACAAGTACAACCAGCCAAGAGTGACTTCGGGTGCGAGCAAGTGACAAAAGGGCTGATAAACCACTCCTACAACCCAAACACTTCTGGAGATAAGTCACTTTCCCAGTGATAAGGCAATCCGATGCATGGCTTATGCAATCATTACCCTCGACCATTACGAGAAATGCCTGCATAGTTTTCCTCATAAGTTGGGATATATGCCAATATTTTATTTGAGTTTTGTTGAACTTTGGGGTACATCGAAACGTGCAGCAACGAACCGCTAAATGCAACCCTGCTCCATTTCTAAGGTTGAACACAAGCTTTTCCGTAGGCTGGTTCTTTGTCCGTGTCTTTTGCAGTGTTCCTTCAAAGCATTTACGCACACCAACTAACCCAGCCCCCATCTTTTCAGACTTGATGTTTCGCAGTTTACAGAACGCTGAAGATGTAGATGGAAGCAGTAGCACTGGTGTCTACATGTTGTGGCACTTCGGATTGCATATCACTCCTAGAGTTTACTAGTGTACTACAGTTGAAGATTTTAACGAAGAACATGAAAATTGCAAGAGTTTGGCATAGCCAAAATGCATTATTTCACTAAGTAACACTAGAAAATCAATAAGGGCCAGCATGGCTTCACCGTGTATATGTTAGAACTCTCCACACTTAATATTTTCCACCACGCCGAAAGCTAAACCACGTGCAGTGATGGCCAGCTTGCCGTGCAGAACCAGCAGCACTTGTGGAGTGCCAATATTGCAAAGTGTGCACCACCTGATCTCAAAAGCCATAAGCTGAGGTTGACCATGCTGTAGGTGTTTGCGCCGCCATGCTGAAAAGTGGCACTCTCAGCGCATCGGATATGAAAATTTCGCACATGTTTGCAATCTTGAGCAAGTCACTCATTCCTGCCACACTGCTGCGGAGTGCCAGTGTGCTGCAGAAAAGCCTGCCTTGTTTGTTTGAAGCAAGCATGTTCCAGTGTCTAATATTTTAGTACATTCATAACACGCTTGCATGGGCTTGTTATAAAGAATCTGAAATATGTGCGACTCTCGCAAAACCACAGCAAGAGTTTCGCATTTGGTATATCCATAAGTTCGGTATATCGGTGTTAACTGTAACAAGGTTCAACTGCATCGCTTCTAGAATGTATTGCAATGCACAGCTCCAAGAGCCCCCATGCACATTTGTCAAGGCAGGTGGGCTTGCCTGGATGAACAGTGATGCACGGAGGTTGATCTTGGCAAAATAGTTGCCAACACGTGTGAGCTAGAGATACAGAATGGGAAAGTCTTCTGCATGCAGAGTGACTGCGTGACTGCAACACACCACACAATAACCTCTACTCACTAATGAAATAGTTACGAGGAGCATAAGAGAAAACTAAGCTAGAAACGACGAGTCTCGTAGCAAAGAGGTTCTTCCACCACATGTTGCTGGGATACAATAGCTTCGGTCAAACTTCACTTCTATTTTTTTTCTCTCTTCTCTCCATAGCAATCTCCACAGAGTTTTTACTAGTTCATTGTGCCAGTTGTGCTATGCTAGGACGCTGTAGTACCACATCACCACCACACCCTGTGCCAGTTTTTTGCTCCCTCCAGCATGTGCCTAAGTGCGAATGTGCTTTAAGTGTTCACAACACTATCATTCAAGCTTTTTGTGGAATCCTGTGATTAAAGCTTTACTGATAAGGCATTAGCCACAGGAAGTCTTGCAAGTGCTTTAATAGCTTGTCAAGCCTGTTTCTTGTCTTTTTTGTAGCAAGAGCTACACTGGCCGCATTCTCGCCGTTTCGCTGTGGCCGGTGACCACACCGCGAGCTGAGCCGTTGCCTAGCAACCGCCGCCACTGGCAGCTCCGCTCACCGCGCCATCTGGCATCGTCTGCTCGAGTTACCGCGGCGTGGCACCGCTGCCGCGGTTGTGTTGCAAGCGTTTGCCGCTTGCATCTGGTATGACTGACTCCAACCAAATAAGGAAATTTACTAGCCCGACGTTTCGGAACCAATTCGGCTCCTTCTTCAGGGGGTATTCTTCGGAGGTGGCGGTGTGCCTTTTGTGGTAGAGTGTGGCACACCGCCACCTCCGAAGAATACCCCCTGAAGAAGGAGCCGAATTGGTTCCGAAACGTCGGGCTAGTAAATTTCCTTATTTGGTTGGAGTCAATCTATAAGTCTTAATCAATTTTCCCAACCAGACAGGTAATTCTGTCGAAATGTTTAGCATCTGGCATGACATCAGAGGAGGAGCCGGTAAAACCGTGTTGCAACAGAGGAGGTGCCGGCGCTGCATCGTATATATAGAAGGGGCGGCTCGGTGGGATTCGTCGGCAGATATGGAAAGTGAGTCGGAGAGACTGAAAGAAGCCAGGCTTCGTCATCGGAACGAAACCAAGAGGAGGCAGCGAGCCGAGGAGACGGAGGAAGAACGAGCCGCATGCCTTGAGAAGCGTCGTAAGTACGAAGCAGCCAGGCAAGTGGATTCAGATGAGGATAGCACCCAAAACGTGTTCATGTCACTGGACGACAACCCCTTATCCTCCCGCCTCACCGACCATCTTTGTGGCAATTGGGAAACAACAAAATGAACACTTTCAAAATGAATGCATTACACTTAAAAAATGCAGTCTTTAATGTAACCATAACTTAACAAGATGTAACAACCAAACTTAAACACTCAGATGTACGAAGCTAAACGATAAAGATGTAACCGTAGAGAGAACCAAGCTAAACAATAGAGTTAACCGTACCTCTCGCTACGCACACCCAGGCATAACTGAGTTAAGCCACAGCCACTTTTTTTCTACTGTGTTTACAGCTGGAGTATTAAAATCTGCATTTCAATAAGTTCTAAATGAAGTTTTTGACCAAAATTATAACCCTCTAATATTGAGAATTGACTGTACAGAGACTAAAATGCATCCTAATGTGTTTCTTGTTTTAACAAGAAACAAGAACTTCAAGCTAGCTCCTCCTTCTGTCTTCTGAAATAGCTTCTCAAGGTTAATACTTGTTTCAATCCTTTCTTTCCCAATTGAGGACTCCATAAAAAGATAACACAAGAAGAGACCTCTAAGTGTACAAGCAAATCAGATGCCCCTTATCCTATTTACAAGGCATCCACCGAAACAAAAGATGAACGTCCCCTCTGCGTGGAAATGAACATAACAATGTTGCACTGCTAAGCTCGCGACTTCAAATCCCAGCCACGGTGGCCAAGCCCCTGATTTTAAAATATCTTATGCCCCTCACCTTAAAGAACCCCAGGTGGTCAAAATTAATTCAGAACACGCTCTGACATGCCTCATAATCAGATCGTGGTTGTAGCACATAAAAACGCAAAATTTAATCATTTAGCCATGTTGCGCATGTGTGAGTGATATGGCAAATCAGTTCCACAGAAGCCCGCATGGTGTCGGTACATTGCGATTCATTGTTACGAAGAAACCCGCATGGGTTTCCGTTGCAGCTTCGTACTACAGTTGGGTGGATAACAGCATCCCTCTTCACATGCAGCTGATCGTGAAGCAGCAGACCGTTTCTTCAAAAGTCACAAATTGAGACCCTTCCCCACCTGCTGGAGTTCACTTTGCTATTAGCAGAGGACCAAAAGGATGTTTTGGTCCTCTGCTAAAAGTGAACTCCAGCAGGTGGGCAAATTGGTATTGCATACTGACAAAGAATATTGCAATAAACAAGGGATTAGGAAGAATGACGACATGAGTGCAGAACTAAAAACTGGGGTTTATTGACAGAAAGAGCTTTTTTTAAAAAAGCCTAAAGATTAGTGGCCAAGTACCATAATCTGATGCGCACGTAATTTTCATGGGTTTAAAGTAAGAAAATAAAAGTGCAACTGAATGTACCACGCCCCTGATTTTAAATATCTTATGCCCCTCACGTTTGCAACCATAAAAAACAAGTGCAGAATTTACGTTCACAGAAGAAAAAAATTTTTTTAATGAGCTTTCATAATGAAAGCAGTACGTCGTTCGTCGCCATTTGCGCTTCATTGGCCACAGATACCGAGCAGACAGGTATCGAGCGATCACTTTTGGAGTGACTACTATCACTTTTGCGTGACTGCATTTGACTTGTTGAAATATGTGGCCAACAGCACTCCTGGCACTGGGCACATATAGGGAGCTTGGCGCACTGCCAGAAACGCAGGCAGTGCGAAAGTGATAGTTATCTCCAAAAGTGATTGACCGTGAACACCAGTCCAGACCATAGTCGAGCACAAAATGAACCCACAGCAACCTTCAAGAAAACGCGATTGGTCGCCATCTTGTGATGGCAATGACGCTGCACCTGATGGCTCTGACGGTTAGCTGTTGCCAACGCTGCAAATGCGGTCTTGGTTTCATATTTGACTGTAACGCGCAGGCAATGATCAGACTAATTTTCCTTGAAAAAAAAGGCACACGTTAGATTCGGGCATCTACGGTAACCAATCTTAACTTGTGCAGCATCACAGACACGTCAGCGGACTTGTGAATAAAGAAACTTTCACCACTCTCCCGCCCAGTCTTATCTTTGTGCCGCGACAAGACTTTCGTATATGACAGCGACAGCTAAGAGTTGCATTTTTTGCAATGCAGGGATAAGTTAGACGATGGCTGCCCTTTCAGGGAAGCTCTTGTGTCTCTGTCAATAAACCCCAGTTGTTAGTTCTGCACTTGTGTTGTCATTCTTTCTCGTCCCTTGTGTATCATGCTATTCTTCGTCAGAAAGGAGGTTTGGTGGAAATGTCACACATAATGCCTCGAGCGGCAGGGCTCTAGGCTTACCTTGTGAGGATCAGGCACTTCTAGGCGTGTCTCAGGAGGCGCCTTGACAGCTATCACAGTCTGGTCGGCCAGGCTGTCGATGCTTCGCAGGTCACGGTACGTTACATAAGCATGCTTGCACCAGTGTGTCAAGGTCTAATGCACAGATCGCTGCTGCAAGGTGCCACGCCAGCACTGACTGGAACTATCTACCACCAATTTGCCTTGCTATTGCTGGCGTCTGCAAGACTCATTTAGATTTCAAGGGAGAAGAAACCTGAAGCAAGCACAGTTTTCAAACAATCACCAGAGAGTTGTTTTAAACTGGGTTTTGTACTTCTAGCGTAAAGTTTTTATGAAGAGAGGTAACACTAGCCAGACACCATTCTGGAACTTGGCAATAATCAAAACATATAAGCGAGGTCTCTGTCTCATGATTTGCAGCTTGTGGCTGCATGAGAAAAATTCAATTTGAGAAGGAATAAAACAGTAGTGCAAAAGAATGAGGACAAGACACAGGACAAGATGAGGACAGTGCCCATTTTGTGTCCTTGTCTTGTCCTCATTCTTTGGTGCCACTGTTTTATTCCTCTTCGTTATGAACCAACTCACCCGAGAGAATGTTTTACAAGTTCAATTCAGGAATAGTTGTTTCTATGTGCTATGTAAGAGCAGTTGGTCATGCAGCCAAGGTAGAGAGAAACAAGGAGAGGGAGGGACAGCACAGCATGGTTGCATGTGGCAGTTGTGTACAACAAGCTTGCTTGGTAAATATGGGCGAGTGTTTGGGGTAAGATCAGGAGAGAACGAGGGGGAATGCACGGCTGGCAACATTCCCGACCTCCTATGTGCGAACATTTGGCCAATATACAGTGGTTTGTGGAGCTTACAGGCAAACACAGTTTTGCGAGTGTCTCAAGAAAAAGGGCCCTTTTGTACTAGATGCAGTCTGGGCATTTAGCCAGTGATTTCGTCATCAGCCTAGTTAATGTCCCCTGAAGAACAAAGGCCTTGACCAGCAACCTCCAATTACCCGCCCTGCATAGGCTGACTGCATCACATGCTTGAAAATTGTCCTTAGCTTATCACATCACTTCATCTCATCATTTAACTGGCCAAGCACTTGCTCTGCTGCTAGTCTGTGTGCCTCAATACCATGAACGCCTACAAACTGGCCCCACTGTCTGCCATTATGCAATCATAGTTGCAGACTATGGCTCCATAGTCAAGGTGTGAACATATGAGACTTTTGTAGTACAAGCTCAAAAGGCATCACCTGCCACTTCCCCAAGATGTGTGGGATAAGAGCTTCAGTAGATTCATTGTCTTTAGGCACTTCGCTTTCAGAAGTCGCGTTTGCTCTCCGCTGTGCATTCGCTCTCTGTTGGTGAAGGCGCGGGGGACCTGCGCGAAAGGCGCGCTTTCACTCGCACATAGGGCACGCGGTGACGATTTTATCGCCCTTGGACTCATGCTCCTCCTCCGCATCGCCTTCGTTGATCTCCTCTCCCGTCGGTGGCCGCACCTCGTTGAGAAGCGTGCTCGCTACCGCCCTTGTCAGCGAGATTTTCCAGCGGAAGCCGCATTATAACCGGTATTTCGTCTCACGCGGCTGCACTGTAAGCGGTATGCATATACATGGAGTTCTTTGGGAGGGTAAACAGGAGTCGGAAAAGGCCGCGTTGTAGCCACTTCTGCACTATAAACAGTTACGTTATAAGTGATCTATACTGTAAATGCTTTTTACGTGCGCGTGCCTGAGTGAGTTCACCTCCGACTCTTTAATTTAGCTAGTTTTAATTGTGTTTCGATGATACGAATTTCGGCTAATACGAATATTTTTCGTGACCCCCGTGAGATTCGTATCATCGAGATTTCACTGTAACAAATTCCTGGATATACCGAAGTTTTTCTATTCCCCACTGTTACTCCATAGAAGCAGATGTATTTTAGACCTCTACGTAACGAAGTGGCAGCAGAAGACCCCCTCGAAATAAATTTTCCCCGCCGACAACCTAGAGATTTCACCCCAAATTTTGTCATTCATGCGTGAGCAGCAACCGGAAGCACCTTCTTTGCCGCAATGAAATGCGAAGCGGTGGCGGCACGCTCGAATTCACGGTGACTGCGAGGCGAGAGCACGTGAGCGTGCGAGGTGGGCCTGCATCCCTCAACCTGGCGATCTTGCCGCCGCGGGCGTGACCTTTCCCCCTCCCTTCATTCAAACCTAATCCCGCCACTTGCTGCAGCTGGCCTAGCCCGCCAAGCCGGCACTCTCCTTTTCCAGTTGATGTTGCCAAAGCAAAAAAAACTTTTTTTCAACGCGCTGGCAGCGCCACTCTTTGGTTACTGTGCAAGTCTCTGTGCTTCACTTCACTAACCTGACACTAGGTGACACTATACAACGCTACGACGCCATCCCCCCCCCGTGTCGCTCACTCTTCATTTCCGACGCCTGGTGTCGGAAATGGAAAGTTGTGGAGTACCTGGTGCGACATTCCAAGGATGAGTGTTTCGATGAAAACGGAAAACGGGTGCGCGTTACAATCGAGGGTGCGTTAGAATCCAGTAAATACGGAAAGCATTTCTTTTTTGAATTTTCGTGCCGAACCTGCATATAACGAAATGCTCTTTATAACGAAGTTTTTCGGAAATTTGTCAATTTCATTATATCCAGGCTTAACTGTATTCTCAAAGTGTGATCCTACAAAATCGGCCAGATCTTCAACAGTATCTCCCGGAGATACTCTTGAACGGTAACGTGACGGTAGAGGACGAGTTCGCTAACCTTTTAATTTATTAACTCTGTTAAATGAGAGAAGCTGAAACTGTGCTCACAAGATGCCACATGCGCTGCCACTAGATAACTGTTCGTGCAATTCGCATTGTTTACTGTAAGAAACACGTAAGCAACAGCATTCTTGATCAAACACAGCAAAGGATATCTTCGATCCGCATGCTCGGTGAGCCCTCGCAGGTCAGACGCTGCTCCCTCCAGGAGTTCGTCCAGCTCACGTTCCATCTTGATGCACTCATCAACCTCCTGCTGCATGGCGCGCTGCCTGCTGCCGTTCAGAGTGGCTGCCCCACGCCCCTCCCGCCAGCGGATGTTGTTTTTGGACTTCTTCTCGATGAGGCCGACTCCCTCTAGCACATTCGTAATGTCATAGATGCGCCGCTTCTGCACACCTAGCAGCTCCGACGCTTTATTCAGATCCACCACCTGCGCAAAAGAACAGTGCTACTGCCTCCATCAGCATTGCACGGCAATCTTATCAGAGGACTGCCATGTGGCTTACAATGCAAACATGCCTGATCAACCAGTTCCAAACCTTTAGGCTGGTTTCTTCACAACGAACTGCTGCCAAACTTGCAACATTTTCAACTACAATGCGAATGTAGCAAAACTGAGCACGAAATAAAAGCAAAGCCCATGGGGACGCTTGAGTCTCTGCTGTTCATCTTCACTGCGTGACTCTTACGTTCCCCGACTATCAGCTTCCCTACATGACAAAATTGAAATGGTGGAAGCTAATATGCAGCAGTGACAAAGCTACGAGAGAGACAGCACCAAGCACTCTGCTGTAAGCACCACGTGATGGCGAAGGTGCCACGGCAGCATGACAAAAATGCTTGCTCCTCTTTGGCTTCAGCAGCTCAGCGCACGCGTGGACCGCCACCAATACGTGTTGTTGGCAAACTTTGCGGGACTAATCCAATGCGAGTTCTCCCACGCTACTTTAGAGTACAGCACCGACACAAGTTAACATTACCGCTGGCACACACTAATTTGTAGACCGCACCACACCTTACCGTGAGCTTGCCAAGCTCGGGATAAAATTGACATGTCTTGGCATTCTTTGAAAATCTACCAATCTACCAACCCTGTCAGGTTAATCTTTCTCTTTCTTGCCCGTTTAAAGTCATGCTAATGTAACAGCTAGTTTAACTATGTGAACGTAAGGCAGCAGCCTCAGTGCCAAATTGTTTCTTTCAGCCGCCAGCCAGTAATGCTGTACTGTGGTACTGGAAAGTTCTAACAGCTTGTCTAAAAAGATTTCTGAACTGCAATAAAGCACAGAAAGACAAGGACAGATTGGAAGGGAGACAAAACAAGTATTCAATCCATCTTGCTGCCCTACCTCACACTTCAGATGCCATGCAACACCACCTAGTCCAACATAATGCACTGTTGTGTTGTCTAAAAGATGCAGCTGCAGCACACGTCAGCTCCGCCTTTCAAATACTAGAGCTGTACTGGGAGCTTCAGAGAGACTTCTTTGCTTGAGAACACCGTGACAATCCTAGCTGCAGTGCATTATAACACTAGCAGAGATTGTTACAACATGACAACCATGTTTACATGCCAAACCTTTCCAGCACAGAAAAAAAAAAGGGGGGGGGGGGGGATAGAGAAACTTTCCAAATATCTTTGCAGATGATTCTGATACAGAGGCAATACAAAAAAAAGATTATCAGACGTGAGCCGCAATCATAACAGTCTAAAAAAGTTTTCTTTTGTTTTGACGGCTGCTCAGCATATCAGTGCGAGATATAGGTCCGTGATCACTGAAATTTTTTTTGTAGATAACTGCTGACCTCCCCCGCACTGCAAACACGGAAAAAGTCATGAACAAGCGCTCTCACTATCTGCCTATTTCTGCACTGCAGCATCACGCATCCCTATTTCGCCACTCTGGTCACAGGTCATTAACACTTATCTTTTTCCATTGCCACTGTACACCCCTCCAACATGCACACAAGAATTTTCACACTAAAGCACTCGGTTTATCAGGAATCATTGCTTATACGGAAAGCCCGGATTATAATGAGCTTCATAACCCAACGCTAGTTGCTATACGTTTCCAACAGTAGTTGACACAAGTCTGTCACTTCAGAGGCATCTCCAATTGCAATTTAAAGTAAGACTTCTTCTGGCGCTGCTCAGCCTACAAAACTCAGCTTGAAAGTGACGGATCTTTATCTACAGTTGTGATGAGCCTTGCATCTGTACACGGTCCAATATTTGCAAAATTTATCAGAGCTGTATAACTTTACTGTGATGATCCTTGCATATTTCTGCACTCATATATTTTCCAAAATTTACCAGAACAGCATGCATACACCATCTAAAAAACTCTCTAAGGTTCTTAATTTCTCTAAAGTGCATCTGACAGAGCATTCAAAGTAGACAAATTTCACATTGTCTGCACATTACCTTCACACATCAGAATTTTATCTACGCAACTTTTGGAAATGCTGCATAACAGAAGGAGAAAATGCATGTGAACTGTAGCATAAGGTTTGAGTTTGTTATCTTTAAAGGGGCCCAGAAATACCTTTTCTTAAAACTGATCAACACACTGGAATGAGTGCAATGTCCTTCGAGGAATATGCCCCAAAGAAATTTTTGAAATGGACACAACATGAAAAAAGATGTGCAATGAGTTCAACTTTCTCCGTTCCCTCTCAACTTATTGGTCCCTATCAGTTTGGGTGGTGGTGCTGATAGCAATGCCTTGTCTATTGGTCCTTTTATTTTCCTCTTTAGACCCCGTGTCCATCATCATGGACATTGGCTTTCACCCTTTTTAATTTATATTAACCCTTTAAGGACGGAAGATGAGCTGTTTAAGAAGCACAAGTTTGCAAGAAAGGCTGACGAAACAAGCCCATCCCGCGCTTTCCTTTTGTTTTTTTTATGCAGGCCTGAAGAGGTTTTGAGCTCCTGTGTTGAACTGCATTTCGGACTTTCTATTCCTTCTTTTAATCTCTCTCTCCCCTTTTTCCCTTCCCCCAGTGTAGGGTAGCCAACCAGGCTCAGTCCTGGTTAACCTCCCTGCCTTTCATTAAATCATTTTCTCTCTCTCTCTCTTTTAGATAACGTGCTTTATTTTATGCTTGTTGTAAATAACATCAGATGGCGCAAGGAGCTGTTGAAGAGTGATGTTGGAAGCATAGACTCACTTGTGCGCAGTGAAGCCCACGTTCGTTACAGCATAAAAAAAATTTTTTCTTGTTAAACTTCACCTTTTAGACAGGAATTTTCGTATAGTATTCCTTTAGATGAACATCAGCATTGTCTGCACGTAATGCTGCAAGCATACACTAACCTGTGAGCAGTGAAGCCCACCTTTGCTCCAGTGTAAATAATTTTTTTTTCTTTAGTAGAATTCACCTTTCCGACATTTTTCACATGGTCTTGCTTTATATGATTATCTGAATCATATTTTTTTACCATTTAAAGGGTTACACCTGAAACGATAACAAAACATTCTAGTGCTAGATAAACCTAAGTGCAGACAACAGTATATATACCAAGCATTTGATCATTTCGTTGCCGCCGCATTTTGAGAAAATGTATATGTTATGCGAGATCTACCGCTGCATAGTCACCGAAGACGAAAGCTCAATGTGTAGCACATTTCAAATGCACAAGATGACGCAGCAATACAGGATGAAAAGTGGAGGTAAGAAACCGCCAGGTGGTATTAAACCAGTATTAATGTGCTTAAGACAAAGAAAAGAATTACGAAATGCAATTAGCCTTCCTTGCCTACTTTAGCCATTTTGAGTATTTATCTATCTAGCCTCTTATGCCAACCCGGTGGCCCAAGTTTTCTACCTGCTTGGGCCACTAGTTATGTTATGTGCTCATGGTGCCATTTTGGTCATTTCATCGTCATTCCGACTTCATGATCTGATTGTCGCCATGCCATCATCGTCGGGCCTTCTAGCCCGAACCAGTGGCCCATGTTGTCCAATAGCTTGGGCTGCCAGGTATGTGCTCGTGGTCGTGATGCCGTCGTTGTACCGTAGTCATGCCAGCTTTGTCATCCGACTGTCGTCATGCCGTCGTCGTGACACCATCGTGGTCATACAGTCGTCGCATGCATTCGTCGTCGTGATGCTGTCGTGGTCATTTCAGCTCCATCGCCTGACTTTTCTCAAGCCATCGGCGTCACGCCTTTCTCACCGACCCACTACTCTAATAGCGTGGGAAACTAGGTATGTGACGTCGTCATGGTTGTTCCACCATCAATTCAGATTTTTCAGCTGACTCTCATCATGCCATTATCGTTATGCAGTCGTGCATTCATTGTCACGCTGCTGCCGTGGTCATTCCATTCTTGTCAGTCTAATTTCATCATCCCACACTCGTCATGCCATGGTCGTCAGGCTGTCGTTTCACCATCGTCATCACTTCAGCAATGACATCCCATTGCCATCATGCCTTCATCGTTCCATCAACGTCGCATCTTTCTTCGTCATTTCGTTATAATCGTACAGTTGTCATTCAATTGAGACTGTGCCGCCATTGTCATGCTGTCGTCAGAAAGTGGCTGCCATGCACCCATTGTCAGACCATCGTCGTCACGCCATCATGCAGGCTGTCAACAGTCATCGCGAGATGGGTTGGTGCTGCAATTTTTATCTTAGCAAGCTGGAGAGATGGACTATTTATCCATAATACATGGAGGGGCTGCTGTGCATATGCACCCCTTGCCATGTCATCAAGCATTTAGTTTTTCAGGTTTGTAAGAGGCGAATTGACAATAAAAGCAATTGACAACAAAATGTAATTGAGTCACTCCTATGATGTTGGGTCTGAGGAACCCTTTGAGGCTGGCACCCCGAGGAACCATGCGCCCAAAACATGGTTCCTCGAAACAAAAGCGCCCCGAGGAACCATCAACATGATGAGAGGGGGTAAGTGCACTTCCCCATACCCTAGAAAATTTGGACGGGTGCACACTGGATGGTGTGTGTGGGCCATCGTACTTCATGCAGTGCAAAGCACCGAAGCGTGGGAAGGTAGGTGGGTGGTTAGCACACCTAACATAACGCACTTATCTAACATGATAGTTGACACTGCCTAAGGTAGAGAACAAGCAAGGGTTTGGAAAGCCACAGAAGAGAGCAAGCAATCTTTTTTGAAAGACTTGTTCCCTGCAGGATGCACTGAAAACATACTTAGCACACATGTTCACAGATTTACATTTACTTTTACAAAAGCTTTGAAGGCCTAAATGAAAACTCTGCAACTGTCGCTACCATTCAGTGTCAATGAATTTTGTTAAGAAGGTTCAGTGGTTGCTTAAGGAGAAAATTTGTACATTTCATGCATGCTTAAATAGAAAAAAGTGGTGATACACCAGAAACAGTTGGATGAAAGAAGCCGTAAGAAGACAAGCGCACATATTTATTTATAAACAATGTTCTGTGAACACGGACATTGTGGGAATCAAGACATCTCTGTGCTTCCATGAATCTCTTTGAGCTAGCTTGTGTCAGTAATCTCAAGCAAACTGCGTGCACTTTTCTGTGGCTTTTCTTCTAAGTATTTAAACACTTCGGTGAAACAGAGTAACTGCAAACATTCTATGGTAATATATAATACCAATAGTCATTCAAAAATCACTGAGCCTACCCTAGGTAGGTTGGCAGTGTTCAGAATCATGGAACGGCAGCTGCAATGTCTTACTTGTTTTGCATGTGACCTTATTACCATTATAACGCAGATCAACAAAAGACTTCCGACTGGCATTGCACTTAACATTTATCCATAACAAGACTGAACATGTTGAATTTTTGTTGATAAATCTTTTTTTATTCACTTTTTATAAAGCAAATTCATCAGTGCTGGCACGCATTTGAGAACACATCCAGCCTTTTATGTTACTCATCTCTTTCATTTACAGCTTAATTTACTATTAAGTGGTACTCTACATTTTCACAGACACACAGGAGAAAGACAATGTCACCACTTTGTCACAGGGCCACTATCCCTGCACCTCAAATTACTTGCAAACTATTCAACTTGCGCCTCAAATTCATTAGCCTGACCGCAATGCTCCCCTTGCAGCTTAAAGTGTTCCGTCACAGGGCATCATGCAAGGCCTGCAAGACAGGCTATTGACCTAATTGCAAACACACGAGCTTAGAAATTTGTCCTTGGGGTAAAGACAATTTCAAGATATGCAAGGATGGTTCTAAGCACTCTTCCTTCTTCAAACACCGTTGATGGCTCATCTGCATTTGCACCACCTAATTGATTAAACAAAGCTGTCAATTCATCCACAACCTGTTATCTGCTAGCCTTCTCGTTAGCTTAGTTGGCAGAGCAATTGCACAAGAAAGATAGTGTGACTCGATTTGAACCCCAGACCACAGTGAACTCTTATTTGAACAAAAGGCAGTCTTTCTCAGCAACCAGTGCGAGTTTCCTATGCAAGTTAATGCTATTTTCATGTGAATGTCAAGTTTCCATTTCACTGCATTACTGTAACAATTCAGTCCACGAAGAATAGGTGCTTTATGGTTGTAAAAATGTAGAATTCGCATTTATTTACACCTCGATTTGAAATTTCTCCCTTTGTGAAGATGGCAGCATTTGTGGTAAAGAGACCAACAGTATAGCAAGGCATTACTTTTCCGGGAACTCGGAATGTCCCAGCAGTCATACTGATTTTATCATGACAATTTCATTGTATATAACTTCATATATTAGCAGGCATAACAATTTCATATATATTGTATCCTTACACATGAGGCTATTTGCAGATTGCACGATTACTTAACGATCCCGGCAATGCTAATTCTATTATATTTGAGCTCTAGTTCATGAAAACTTGCAGCAGCACTTGGTTTTGTATTTTGTGTGATGCCGCAACACTGCAACATGGGTGAAGATAATTTCGATTTCAAATAAAGCCACCCACGTCTTCAGTCACTAACACAGACCTGCCAATCTTAGAATTAACAAAAAACTCTAAGGAGCATAAAAAATCGGGCATTTTACGATAAAATCATAAATGTTGGCAGGTATGCTAACATCTTCCCATAGCTTATGGAATATATCCTTTTATTAGCACAATGAAAGAGTTTCAGGCTATAAAACTTAATTCACCAATCTAACAAGGTTTAAAACAAAAAATACTCTCAGCCGGCACTCGGACTGTTTATACATAAACATGCAAGCATGAGTCTCGACATTAGCATGCCCACAGATGCTATCCTTCTTGGTATCAAAAATGCACCAAAAGGCCCCCAACACCAAAATGTTTAACACCAAACTCCTAGTCTGATAAGATCCATGACTTGTTGACAAGGTCTATCAGCAGCTTGTTCACATCAATAACTACTCTTCTTACCTTGTCAACTAACCATCAACAGCCTGTCTACATCAATAACTACTCTTCCTCATTATGTCTCAGTATCTTAAGCAGGTGGTGGCGTGGAGCAGAGGTAGAATACCTGGCTTCAAATCTGAAGGTCGTAAGTTCGAATCCTACTCCAGTCCACTACATTTTCAGGCATGGAGTGGTGTCTGACACCGGCAAGAAAAAATATATATATATATATTGCCGAGAGCTAGTGGGGCTATACTAATTCAGGTGCAACCAAAACTAGGAAGGCCCACTAAGCTTCATCAAGGTCACTCCCTCACCAGAACAGGAATTGGCCTTCCTGGTGCAGTATTCGGCCACTACCTCCCTCACGACTCCGACAATTAACCCATGGCCCTCAATCCCCAGTGGCTGCATGCAGTGGTATATACTGACCTGTACAGTGCCCAAAACAGCCAAGATACTTTCATTCGAAATATTGATGAACCAGATACAGAGGATCCTTCTATAACTAGCGATGAAGTTAGAAGGGCCTTGAAAGACATGACCAGGGGAAAAGCTGCTGGAGAAGATGGAATAAGAGTACTTTTAATCAAAGATTGAGGAGATATGATGCTTGAAAAGCTTGCGGCCCTTTATACGCAATGCCTCACAACTTCAAGCGTACCAGAGAGCTGGAAGAACGCCAACATTATACTAATCCATAAGAAGGGAGACGTTAAAGAATTGAAGAATTATAGACCCATTAGCTTGCTTTCAGTATTGTATAAAATATTCACCAAGATAATTTCCAATAGAATTAGGGCAACACTTGACTTCAGCCAACCAAGACAACAGGCTGGCTTCAGGAAGGGATTTTCTACAATGGATCATATCCATGTCATCAATCAGGTAATCAAGAAATCTGCGGAGTACAATCAACCTTTCTATATGGCTTTCATAGATTATGAAAAGACATTTGATTCATTAGAGATACCAGCAGTCATAGAGGCATGGCGTAATCAAGGAGTCATACATGAATATCTTAGCAAATATCTACAAGGATTCCACAGCTACCTTGGTTCAAAGTAGAAAGTAGCAGTTACCCCCCAGGCAAGGAGACGCAATCTCTCCAATGCTATTTACTGCATGCTTAGAAGTATTCAAGCTCTTAGACTGGAAAGGCTGAGAAGTGAGGATCAATGGCGAATATCTCAGCAACCTTCGGTTTGCAGATGACATTGTCCTATTCAGCAACAATGGTAACAAATTACAGCAAATGATTGAGGACCTTAACCGAGAAAGTGTAAGAAATGGGTTGAAGATGAATATGCAGAAGACAAAGATAATGTTCAATAGCCTGGCAAGGGAACAAGAATTCAGGATCGCCAGTCAGCCTCTAGAGTCTGTAAAGGAGTACGTTTATCTAGGTCAATTACTCACAGGAGACCCTGATCATGAGAAAGAAATTTACAGAAGAATAAAATTGGGTTGGAGTGCATACGGCAGGCATTGCCAAATCGTGACTGGGAGCTTACCACTGTCGTTGAAAAGAAAAGTGTACAATAATTGCATTCTACCGATGCTAACATATGGGGCAGAAACTTGGAGGTTAACAAAGAAGCTCGAGAACAAGTTAAGGACCGCACAAAGAGCGATGGAAAGAAAAATCTTAGGACTAACGTTAAGAGACAGGAAGAGAGCGGTGTGGATCAGAGAACAAATGGGGATAACCGATATTCTAGTTGACATTTAGCGGAAGAAATGGAGCTGGGCAGGCCATGTAATGCGTAGGATGGATAACGGGTGGACCATTAGGGTTACAGAATGGATACCAAGAGAAGGGAAGCGCTGTCGAGGTCGGCAGAAAACCAGATGGGTTGACGAAGTTAGGAAATTTGCAGGCGCAAGTTGGAATATGCTAGGGCAATACAGGGGCAATTGGAGATCGCAGGGAGAGGCCTTCGTCCTGCAGTGGACATAAAATATAGGCTGATGATGATGATCTCAAGCACACCCAAGGACACACTTCGTGGCCCCTCTTCAGTTCCTAAAAACTGACAAACTGACAAAACTGACAAAACTAACCATGTTCTTCCTTGTTGGCAACAAAATCTACTGTGCGCCACAGCCAACGTTAGTCAAGCTGTTTAACTAAAAAAAAAGTATTTAACAAATGCGGTGCAAGATACAATTATAAGGCCTACGATGTTCAGTCATCAGACTTCTGCCAATGGAACACTTGTGTTTTCATCTTTTTCTTTTGGTGAAAAGCTTGGTAACGTTAGCTGGGACACCCTATGCACATGTCACTAACAAAGCCAATACTATCCTTGGTTGTCGATGATAAAATCTCTAAGACTGCTTACATGCCAAGCAAATTCCACCAACACTTCAGTAAATATGAGATCCCTCACAAACCTTTATGAGCCTTTATTACGGAACACATAAAATGGCGCCTCAAAAGCTTTGAAGATAAGTAAACTGTGTGTTATGTATGGCTTCACAAACAGCTAAATATAACATTAAGAAAAATATTACTGGAAGTGTGTCAGCATTACTAAAATGACCAACACAGACGGAAACAACCTTGTAGGGTGACGCACTCTGCTACTTTGATGGCGTCAACTACAGCGTTACCATTCCTTATTAAGCACACACCTGAAAGCTTCAGTATGAGCCCCACATGCATATAGAACTTATTTTCAATTGCGATGCACATACTCTAGCCATTCACTGTAAAAGCATGCACGTGTGCCATTTACCACACGTCAATGTATAGTTGTAGTGAGAGTAAAATGCATTACAGAAATCCAATTTCCACTGAAAAAATTTGATGTTTGCCAAGCATAAAATTTGCCATACTGCGGTGACATGATGAAAAGGATCACCATCAATTTATGTGCACTGTAGGATGAAGTCCTCTCCCGTAAATATCCAGGCCTCACGTCAGCCAACTGCATTCCATCGCTACACATTGCCCCATCTCACCAGAACACCTAATCATCTGCCGTCCTCCAATTGTGTTTCCCTTCCCTAGGCATCGATTCTGCCACTTCTGCTATACGATGCACACAACCTGCCGAACTCCACTTATGCCTCTTAATTTCAAAAACAAATTAGCTACGCCCATTTGCTTTTGTATTCATATTGTTGTCTTCCTGCCATCAGGTTATGGCCATTAACATTTCGGCCAATATTGTTTTCTTCGTTCACTGCACAGTCCTTAGCTCCTTCTCGTGCTTCATTATTTTTGAATTTTCAGCATCATGGGATACAACAGGTTCAATGCCCTGACTGCATGCTTCTTTTTTCAACAACAATACTGAGCTGCTGTTCAAGACTTGGGAGTGCCTACCATGTGTGCTCTAATCCATTTTTATGTGTCATGAAATTGCCTTCTCATCTGATGTGGGCCCTATGTCACTACTAGACCGATAACAACACACTCCCTCACTTCATCCAAGAGGCTTACAACCAATTTATTGGCAGGTGATTGAATGTTCCTTTAAAAGAAGCTTTGCCAGCTCAGGGCTGCGATTTTGTAGTGATGCCTTATGACTTAGTCTTATCATCCACCGCTCACGGCCGGCTGATCCCATTGATAACGCGAGCGGACCGTCGCTCTGACCACTGACAAAGCGCGAAAAGGCATCATTACCGGAAAGGCATCGCTACAAAATACCGGCCCTGGTCTATTATCATTTGCTGTAAGTCATCCTCGGCTTTCCTGAACAGGACAATGTCATCTGTAAATCTCAGGTTGCTGAGACGTTCATCCTTAGTCCTTCCCAATCTAGTATCTTAAGGTAGGTCACCACCTTTAAAAACGCATTTTCAAAAAAAAAAAATGATTTTTTTGGACTTAGCATATTCAAGCTTCCTGTCTATTGAAGAATATTTAGCAAAAAGAATTATGTTGTTATCTTAAGTCGTTCAAAAGTTATGACCATTTTCCTATCCCCTCCTAGACGCATCCGAAACCGAAACTGAAGGTTCCTGATCCCATAGAATCTGCTATCTCATCATAAATGTCTCTTCCTATACATATTACGTAATGGTACTTTGTTTAAATACGTTCTAAAGCTTTTGGAAGCATCTTGTGGGACATGATGTTTTTTATTTATTAAAAAATTTCCACAAGAGGGCTGCGGGGCGCTACGGCACTGTGCTGTTTACATTGTGCGCGCATGATTTGGTTTGCGTCTGCGTTATCTGTGCCATCTGTTCTTTTTAGTACGCCATTTCGAGCTCGTGGATTTAGTTCTAGCCCTTCAAGAAAAATGTTATAGTACTCCATGAAATATGGCAAAATACAGGACGAAAAGAAAGTGCCAACACAGTGACTGTCATCGTGTGAGGAAGGCCACATGTGAGTCAGCTGGAGAGGCAAAACGGGCCAGAAAAAAAATTCGTGTTTCAGCTCGCTCAAAAGGAGTTCGCATTGCTTCGAAGGAGGGCCCAAGCTATGAGCCTGGTGGATCTTAGACATTGAATGTTTTTTTATTACATTGGCATTCGGTTCCAATCTTTAAAGCCATTTTTCTCAAAACATTATTTTTTGCATCCTATCGTGATGCGAACAGTGATAACTTTCCTTCTAATATATATTTTCGCATAAATCTTTGTGTGCTATTCCTTTATATATGGAACTGTGCATTCAAGCAGAATGACTGAAAACGAGCCGTAACTTTTTATACTATGACCAATTGTGCGAAAAACAAACCTGCCGGATATTAACTTTATCAGTCTTATTGTGATAACGCACCTTGGCTTAGATATATGGTGATCGTGGTGGTTAGATGCACAGGTTATTGTCCTCATTAAGTACCCGCCAAGTCACGTTTGAATCGCACCTACCGTTTTGTAGTTAGGACTGTTGGCGCAACATGCATATTTTGGCACATTTTGATTTATATAAATTTTTTAAATATTTTTATTAATTTCATCAGTTTAAAGTTTCAAACTATCAAGCTTTACAAGCCAAAAATATATTTGTAACTTCTGGAAAAAGTTTTTCTCGAAGTACCTACCTTAAATACTTCCTGAAAGCACGGAGTGAATACAGCAGTGATAAAGTACAGCCCAGTAAGGTAACAGCATCAGAAATTAGAGAAAAGACATCTGTACATGCGCTCCATCTGCAATGTTCCCGGTGCCTACAGCAGTGCTTTGTGCAAACGAGGTATGCTACAGTAAAGACATCTTCACCAGAAAGCTTGCAAGATATTCAACACCCCAACAGTATTAGTGGTGTGGACAAGAAAGGCAGCCTGAAGGCATGACAAGGGGTTTGCACCATTAAAGAAACTTGCACTTTGATGCAAAGGAAGAGCGCTCAACAAACCTCGGAAGTACTAACCAAATGAAACATAGCAACAAAACACAGGGAATAACTGTTGTCTGCATGAAAACAATGTGGCACGATAATATCTCTCGTCATTATACAAATCTAGGATCAGACAACACTGCTTTTTGTTTATGTAACATGATTCAGCCTTCCTCTACCAACCGATTCAATGTGCGATTTCATGATAATCTTTTCCTCCCTTCCAAAGTTCGCCCTCTTTTTGACCTTGACCTTTCCAAAAAATGTCTCTGGTCTCCAAGCATTTTGATCTCAGTTCATAAAATGTCTCGGCAACCATGCTCCACTAAATTATTACAACAGCAGGGTACTTCCATTTCTTCAAGACCCTTCTTCGCTCTTTAATTCTTTCCGCTAAATGTGACATAACCTAGACCTCTGACCTCTCTCTTACCAGTACAACGTCATGTTTCATGGGCAAGCTACTCGTGCATGAGCAGCACGTTTTTGTGTCCTTACAATCACAAGATTCACAAATGACTTTTCAGCTGCCATCTTTCAAAAACAGGCATGCTTTACCACATAGCATCCGTGCATGCATGGAAGCTGTACTTATTACAACCGCAGGGTACTTCCATTTGGCAAGACTCTTCTTCACTCGTTCATTCTTTCCGCTAAATGCGACATGACCTAGACGTCTGACCTCTCCCTTACCCGTCATGTTTCATGGGCAAGTTACTCGTGCATGAGCAGCACGTTTTTGTGTCCTTACAATCACAAGATTTCTAAATTACTTTTCAGCTGCCATCCTTCAAAAACAGGCATGCTTTACCACATAGCATCCATGCATGCATAGATGCCTAACTCAAAGGGGAAGGAGACCAACTTGGAGGCTATGACAGCTGTGTCAAAAACCAAGCATGACCAAAAAGAAAAAATTTATAAAGATAATTATGAATGACACTCCCTGGAACAGTTTCTGGGCCAGTCACGAAATGGCCCTACAGCATGGCCTAAAGGGGCTCTTCGCAAATACATTAGTTCAACATAGCTGAACAGTAACAAGCAACACTAATGTCAAAAGCCTCGACTCTGCAGCCAAACACACAGCACTAACAGTGCACACAGACCACAACTGTGTCTTGTGCATAGTTGCTGTAAGAAGTGAAAGTAAAGAGAATGCCAAAACAGACACCTTACCCCATCTGTTGCACCCTTCAGAAGCTGGATGAACTTTTTTGTGAGAAGACCAAGGGATGTGTCATACCGGTTGCGTTCCCCACCTACACTACGGAAATTAATAAAAATAAATTGCATTGCAAGGCTTTTCATAACCATGACTGCTAGTGTGACTGACAGACAGTGCTAAAGAAACTGGAAGGTTGCAAGGAGTGTATCTCGTACTAGAAAAAATTCCTACAAGGTGTTCGGAGTACTTTCCTACAAGCTAGTGGGGTACGTTGGTTAAACTTTAGAAGAAAGTTTAATGATGAAAATTTGCAGAACCAACCAGTACTGCCTTTTCGTTCGAACGTGATAAGTACCACTGCTGCGCTACATGTCTGTCGACACCAGTGTTTTAATACAATTGGCGGATAATGCTCGCAGTGCAGCAGTCACATGGTTTTGCTTTTGACATGTACACAAGCTCGTACAAGTGACACATAGTAGCAGGATGAGCGCACCTTTGCGAAGTTGGCTCCCTGATGAGCTGGCCAGACGGCCCTTCTTTGCCGCTGGCGCCTTGAAGGCAAACGGCTCGGGGGACTCCATGTCTAGCCGGCGCTTGACCTGAAAGAACCACAGGGGGAACCAAAACTAAGACTGGGGAATGTGCACTAGTAGTACATAATGCTAACTGGAGCCTGCTATACTCTATCTAATAATTGCATAGATTCGTGGCAGTCGGCCCTAGAAACAGCTTCTTAAGGCACCTCATTTCGAAACACTGGTTTAACACGCCGGAGATCAACGGCTTCTGTCAAATGACGTCGTGCGCGGATTTCACACGCGGTGACCGAAGTAACGCTTCGATTCCCGCGGAACCAGAGATCGAAAACGACGTACCAGCAAACAGCACGTACAATCGTCATGGCAAATGTCCGTTCTGAAAGCCGCTGCGAACGGCCACGTTCCAGAGCTCATCACCAATCGAGCCGGCTTAGCGGCCACGCGGGTGCACATGTGCGCGCCATCGAAGTCCCGAAAAAAAAACAGCGGAGGGCGTGGGAAAAAACGCGAGCAGCCGTCGGCGCCCGACCGTGTCGACGCTGGCCGGAATGAAAAAAAAAAAAACAAAAAAAAAAACAAAAAATGAACACTCCGAAGGCTTTATAGAAGGACTACCCTGTCGCCGGTGAAATCAGTTTATAATCGGCCAAGATTGAAAATCGCTAACCACAGCAGCTGATGAAGCCACGCAAACGCCAGCCGCGAGGATCTGCGCAGTGTGCTCCCGCGAGTCCCCCCCCGCCACGCATACACGTTGTCCGCTGCGCCCATTTAACAATAAAGCGCGTCGTTTCGCTGGACCAGCTGCATGTGGCCCCGCAGTCGAAGGGGCCGTGGGCTAAGGTTTTGCGAGCAAGATTGTGCCCGCCGACCGCCGCACACGGGCCCGCACGCCCGATGCACAGGAAAACGCATAGTCGCGGTGACCGGACGCACACCTGCCCCTTTAGGGGTGACAAGCGCACGCACGCCGCTATACTATGACACGACAACGGTTTCGATCGCGAGCTCGGGGCGTGTGTTCCCGCCGCCGCGGCCGTAATTAGGCAAGCTGGCCAGGGCAGGCAACACCAGTGGCGCAGGTGACCAGCTCGAAACCGCGGGAGGCGAAGTGCCCGCTGGGGGAGACGGCGAGGGAGGACACGTTAACACAGCGGACACGGCGTGCTCGCATTTTTCTTCCGGGCCAGGCATTGCTCTCGCGCTTCGGGACAGAATCGCGAAAAACAGAAACCTGCGAAGGATGGAATAAAGAATCGTCCTTTCGGTCTTCGAAGCACACAACCGACTTTAACGGCCACTCGGTGGTACGTGTTTAGCCACAGCTCCGGAATCGCAATGCGAGGCAGGGCGATCGGAAATAAAAAGGACGATTTTTTTTCCGGCCTGCGCAGTTCGTCCGGGTCTCCGTGGGATTCGAGAGGCATCGTCGGGCAAAGGGCCACCGTGCAGTGGGGTCCGAACCCCCCTGGGGGGTAATCGACGCCTAAGGTCCCCGGGCCCAATCGCGGAAGTCGTTTGTAAACAAAGGAAGCCAAAGGGCAGAGCGTCCGCAAAATGCCTTTCCGCGACCGCGTCCGGTCAACCTCTAAACGGCCCTAGGTCAAGCCCGAGGTTCGTGAGGATTCCTGGTGACCCACCTGGTTCCTCTCGGCCGGCGGCTTGGCCGGATTGCGGGCCAGGTAGAAGTGGTCGGGGGTCTGTCCGTACTCGTCCATCACAATGGCAGCCGCCGGCAGCTGGCCCGGCTTGACGATTGAGCGCCGCGATCCTCCGGGTTCCTTGGCCGTGGGTGTCTTGAAGCTTCCGCTGGCCATCTCCGGGTGAACAAAGTCCACCTGACGGGTGGAGATCATCATCCCTCGACGCGATGTGGCCCGCACCGCCAGCAGCCGGCGCCCAGCACAAAGTAGGCTTCCGCTACGCGGACATGGTGGACCTCGAAAAATCCCCCTCCAAACGAATAATACTCGTCCCTGCGATCAAAACTGTGTCATGATTGTAGAACTAGATGGATCAGGGAGTCGATCCAATGCAATCCGGAACTAAAACAACGGATTAAAGGGACCGGATGACTTCGATTTAAATGTCCACCGCGGAGGGTATAACGCTCGGCCGTTTCGCGCAAAAAAAGCGCCGCGTACAAAGACGCGCGCTCTCGTCGTATTTCGCGCGAAAATATTCCCGCCAGAGGGTTGAGGCAGGTTGCGATGCACGGTTCGCCGCATCTTGCTCCTAAAACGGTCCAAAATGACATATTCTCGCAGAATTTCCGTGGCATTTTGAAAAGCATTGCTTAATTTGTTCTACTCGCTACTGGAATCAAACTTTGATGCGATAAATTTCGATTATTTCATCAAATAACTCAGACGACGATAGGAACCGCGGAGCAGACCTACGCCGTTCTCGCTTCCAAAAACTTTCTTATGCATCTAAATGGCGCTTGCTTTTAAAATTATAAATTCTTTCTGACAACAGAAGCTGTGACAAGCCGTTATTATTAAAATGTTAACAGATTTATTACTTCTCTAGCACAAACACTTTTCCTTTCAGTCTCGACGACTCTGACAAGAGTCGTCTGCTTCGCACCGGCCCCGCCCACCAATCGCGTTTCACCGCACGCTATTGGGCCGCCTGCGGCCAATGACAAAGCCAGACATTTAAATATGGCGGCGTTTGGTCCGCATGCATGGGAGAGCGTGGTTGATCCGGAGTTCAGGGAGCTGGCAGAGCTAGGCCAAGGCTAGCGAGGGCAGTCGGGTTGTCACGTGATGGGACATTCGTGACAGCTGTGCGTGTGTGACAGTAGCTTTCGGGTGTCGCGGGACGGGCTATGCGGCCGTGCGATGACCGCTACCTTGGCCTGCGATGTGTCGGAGAAGAAGAAAGCCGACAAGCGTGCCCACTACGCCCCCTTGGCCGGCGGCCAGAACCCGACGGGACGAAAGAGGAGCCTATGCCGTAAGCGCGAGCGGCACCTTTCAGTCCGCGCCTCGGTTGGTCGCGCGCGCGCTGTCCTGCGACGATGAAATCGCGCTCTGCCATCGTTCCGTGTAGGTTAGCACGGGCAACGACCGAGGAGTGAACTGCGAGCGAGCACCTTGTCAAACGCTGATGCTACTGTGATGATGCTCGCTGCCAGCCAACGCTCATGCCACGTTCTGTAAATGTCGTGGCCGTCTATATCGCTTCACTCGGAAGTAGTACTCGCAGAAAATACGCCGAGTGTGATTGATACATATGTTGTCGCCCCGGGTACTGATGATTGCGCGTTACTGACGGGCCGAAACTACTTTGCACAGCCGCCATATGCTCGGGGAATTCCGGCGCTCATAGTACGCGTGTGCGCTTTAAAAAAAAAAACATGGGTGCCCAGCTGCGCGTTTCCGGTGTCATCGCCTCAGCTGCAAGCAACCTGTCCGTCTGCGAGTGTCTGTATCTCTTTGTATTACACATGAGAAACTTAATTCATCAAGTTGCTCGGTGCCCCTGTAGCACCCGGCATCTATGACCGCGTAGTTAATTGTTAGCTGGCCTTTTGCGAATTTCAGTTTTTATACAGATGTCAGATAAAAATTGAAAGTGAGCAGCAGTTGACAACATGCGCCTAATTATACGAGATTTAAATACTGCAGCCATAATTGAGTGGGTTTTACTTTACTGTTAAAGGCAGTTTGGCCAGAGCCACCCCGCAATTTAGACTAGCTGGAGTAGACTTGCTGTCGGTATCCAAGCGTCTTTGCATTCTGCCCACATCGGAATGCAGCCAAGATGCAAACTCGCGGCCTCGTCCCTAGCAGCAGAACGACATTTCCAATGAGCCAGTCAATCTCGATGCATGTTGTGCAGGCATATCAGTGTCTTCTAGACTGAGTCCAAAATTTGTGCAACGCAGCTTGTGCGCATGATAGGCCATCTTTTTCGCTGCCATAAGCATATTTCCTCACTTGTGTATTGTGCAGCCTACACAGTGAGCTCACGACGACTGTAAGTTAGTTATTGGAATCGGCATTCTAATAGCGATGTGAACACGGCGGGTCAAGGTAATGCCTTGCAATAAATCGTTCGCATTCTTTTTCTAAACCATTCCATGTTAAATGCACCTGCAGTACACATGCAAATTCAGTTGGCTACATGGTACCGCGTTAGCAGCAACTTGGGCATATCATATTTATACTTATTCTGATCCATAAAAGAACTTTGACACTTAAATACCAATGTCTCCGGCTAAAAATCAAAAGCTACTTGTTTCACCTCGTTGAGGCTGTGCGCATGGAAGCTGTATTCTTTCTACATCGTTGTCTATCGCATTGCCCTTATTTCATGATGGATCTGTACCCACTTACCCATACGTCAATCTTGCTGCATGCTAGATAGTCGTTTAACTTCATGTCTTTAAGCAATTATAAGACATTGTGCTCACGGCTCATCTCATGTAACTCAGGACAGCATGCTCAGTCCTTTGCTCTTTTTGATCTTCATTAATGATTGGTCATCTTGTGTTTTGTCAAAAATTATGCTTCTCGCTGACTGCATTATCACAATATCTATACTGATGCTGACCGCAAAGCTCTACGAATGGACTTGGATGTAATTAATAAATTGTGCTCAGCTTGGTTAATGCCACCTATTCCTTATAAAGCCAAAGTCATATCCTTGTCTAATTGGTCTTCCTTGATTCCAACTTCGTCATAATTGTACCACCACTTACAAATACCTTGGCATTCATTTCAAGCCCGACGTAACATGCAACTATGACAATTCTGCTAACTGATCCCCCGTGTATGTAAACTCTTCTGCATTACACTTTTTTATCTCAAGATTGATTATGCTTCTGTTACTTGGGATTGTGACCAAGCATACATAATTACATTGAATCCTTTTAGAATCGTACTGTCCTATCATGCCATTGCAGCGTAGCACATTTAATGCAATGGGCTAGCTGCTGTGATTCACCTTTCGCTCTTCTATGAATTGCACAGTGACTATTTTCAAACCACCCTCAGCTATCTTCTCTCAACACTGTCGCCCATACAAAGTCTATTGTCCACATCGTCTTTCGCTCAGTCACCTATAACTCGAACTACACTTGAGTAGCATAATCTACTATCACATGCATCTACTGAATCAGGCTTGACTAAATTTCAAGATCAGTTGCGCAGATTGATCCTCTTTGTTCACTCAATATTTCGTTGATTCTTATATTTGCATTTATTTATACTGTTGTCTTGCTGTTACTAATACATACTATATTCTATCATGTCATAATATATTGCCCTGTATCATTATATTTTGCTGTAGCACGTACGTTCTGTAATCTTGGTTTATTCTTTTGTCATTAGTATTAAAAGCAAAGCAATGTACACGTGATAATATTGCACTCGTGAACCATTTTTTCGTTGTGTGTGCCCCTGTATCACATCTTCCCATAATGGCCTTCAGGGGTGTTCAGAATATACATTTTAGTTGAGATTAAGAATTGAACTTTTGAAGTTCATGCAATGCCAAGGTAATGCATGGTAATGGAGGTGCTGAGGTAATGTAGATCCAATCAATAGCAGCAGAGGATTAATGTTGATGAGATGAAGAATTTGCAGGCATATTTTGTGGAGCTGGCCGACACAATTGGGGCTCACTGGGAGAGGCTGTGGACCTGCGATGGACGTAAATCGGGCTCGGGATGACACGAAAGCATGCTTCCACTTGCAACTTTCTTTGTATCAAAGCTTCTATTGTTTGTGATTTCATGCGCAAGTGTGTGTGCTCCAATCCGACTTGTCCCTTTGACCCATTCTTATTCGGGCTTCTACTTCCTGTTCCGTATTGTCGCCCTACACTCTTCAGTGCTTTCTGGAGTCAGGATGGTAGTAGCCAAAATTATCCATCATAAAGTATGAGATTGTCTTAAGTATTTAGAGGGACACTAAAGAAACACAAAATCAGTTTAAACTGATAAACTAGCACTTCAAAACTTTTTTTTCATTCATTTTGCATTAAGAGGTCGATTACTAGAAGAGAAAACAAAGACCAAACTTCCCTTAGCTTTTCGTCAGAGCCATGCACCGGTGCTTAAGTGTGACATCACAGATTTCAAAGTATTTTCTCATATTTGGGCTTTGTGGCACAGTAATACTTCTCAAAACTTCCCAGCTTCAGTCTTTTGTTCGTTCAGAATACAATAAGGTCAATCTTGACTGATCGAAAAATGAACTAGGCCCAAGCCGACACTGTCAAAATTCATATCACAGTGAGCTGGTTTGAGAACTTCAAGCAACACATGTCTCTTGTTTTCAGTTTTTTTTTTTTCTCTGGATCATCAAGCCTCCTCTCAGAATAATGCTGACTTTTAAAGTGAATAGCTTTCTCTAGCTCTCTTGCCTGTTTTAGTGGTTGTTGGTGGTCAGGCTTTCACTGCTAATACAAAGGTGCGTATGCAAAGGGCACGTGCTCTCGTACAACTTAATTGTGAGGTGCATTCTTTACCAGACGTCACCTGTTTTACTGAAGAGCATGGAAAACTGGGGGAGTTGGTATTGGACTCATGGCAAATAAGCAACAGCGCACTGAAGACAAAGGAAGACGTGGACACAACACAAGCGCTGGCTTTCTACTCTGAGTTGAAAGTCTGTGCATGTGTCCACGATTATTTGCCATGATTCACCTGTTGTAGCTATTTGAGACACACATGCTGTCACGCTAGAGCTCTGTGGCATCTGGAGGTGGTTCACATGCAGTGGTGGAGCGTTTGGGAAGGACATCCCTCCTGTTCTCGTGCCACCCTCTCCCCCTGTGGTGGCTGCGAGAAAGGAGGATTGCTGTCGTCCTCCGCGCTGACGCTAATAATGTGCTGGTTAACAGCTCTGCTCAATTATGCAATAAAACAAACAAACAAGCACTACCGAAATATCCTCGCAGGCAGTAAATATGCACCTTCAAGCGCATCATTCTTTTAATCTCCTCCTTTCTGAAGAGTAGGCAGGCATTGTGCCCCTTCCAGTGGCAGTTGCCAGCCTGCTCCTCGCTTTCCCTTCCCGTTAAATGTATATATGTTTTCAAATCAAACAGTAATAAATCATAATAATAATAGCTTTCCAGAAGCATTCGACTTTTCGCTTACAACTCGGTTTTCTCATTAGGGTCCCTTTGATCAAGAACAAAATGGCCATTTATAGAGGCTGAAGTGTGGGGAGCGCACACTGTCATGCGCCGGTCGGCGATCCCTGCAAAAGATGCAAAAGAAAACTTTTTTTTTATGCTAGAGCATTTTATGGCTAGGTCTCCTGCAAGCTTCCTGTTAACATATGCAACAGAACTTGCATTGTTGATAGAATGTGGCATAATGTGCCTATTATTATTTTTCCATGCTGTTTACATGTACTAATGTCACGAATTTCGGTAGACTAAGGACAGTCAGGGACAAGTCGCACGTTTAAGACAAACATTTATAATCGAAAAAACAAATGTCAAAGAAAACAAACAATGTACAGCACGAGCTAATTCTAGACATTCCCCAAAAGTCCTCAGTACCATGCCTTGATGAGTTCTAAATATTTACATTGAGTCCACCGACATGGCCACGTCCCGTCGTCGTCGCTGTTTCTGACGACACATCGTTGAGCCCGCCGATGTGTCGTAGACTCGACGTCGCTTTTTCCGACATTCGGGCCACTGTTGAGCTGGTCAGGAGGTCAAGACGGTGGGGTGACCGGCACGCCTGGATCACCCGGTCAGCTCCGCTAACCTGCGGATCGTAGCCGCAGGGAATCCGGGAAACGGTGCCGTCAGCCTGTAGCTGCGGCTTCTGGTGGCACATCCACTCAGCTCGCGGGTCGTGGCCGCGGCAGCTGAAGAACAGCTTCCACTGGGTCGCCGCTGTCTCCGCGATCCACCTGTCCTGTTCGGCCTCCGGCTCCTTCTGCCTGCCTTCGTTCCAGAGCGTAGCTGGGCTGCTCTCTTCGGCTACGTGTCCCTTCTTCACCTTGGCCACGTAGCCGCATGTGCATTTTTCCACTTTGTCTTCTTTTAAACCTTCCGTTCTTTTTTTTTATCGGACACTTTTGTATTTTCTCACTTCTTTCTTCATCTCTTCAATAGCCTCCTAGTGATATATTGCCCTCTTCAATTCTTCATTTTCTTTTCCCTGCTTCTTTCTTGGCTCATGACATATGCCCACCTTCAAGAGTTTTTCCGTGTGAAAAACGCTTTTCATTTTCCTCCTTGTATTGATGTTTCTGCCGGGTTCATATCTCGGTCCACCACTAACATGCCATGTCTTTCACTATTTTCGTCGTTTGCACCAATCTGTACACTCACCACACCTCACTTCACGTATTCACTTCACTGCACACACCAGAGTTCACTATTTAACTCGAAAAAGTCATTGTCGAACACTACTATATCAAATCCCCGCTATACCACTTGTCTCTATAGCATTCAGTGGTCCACTGCTTCACACCAACACTTACACCACTTAACCAACATTACTAAACTAACTAAATCACTGAACACCACTCCTACAACACTGCTCACAGTTAGCGATGAGCCTTCACATGACTATACTCAACCACTCCACCACTATATAATCTGCAATAGGGCAAAATACTTTCTGTGGTTTTCGCTACATAGGTCTCTTATGGAAAAAATATGCATTTTCACACACCGTTACCTGAAGTACGTTCTTATGATTTCATCTATCACAATGCTGTCATCATATGCGTCCCTTTAGGAGCACTGTTCTTCTATCCATATTTATGCATGCCATCGTAACAATCTACTTAACTCCTATTGCAGCCATTTCTTACATTTTACCCAACAAATATCCTGGTAACATACATACTGACACGTATCAATGTTTATCTTTCACCAGTGGCCGCTTTCCACCGGCTAACAAATGTTAAACGTTATCGCTCGGCGCAGGACGCGCCTGTATCTGAAGTTTCTAGAACGTTATCGATGCTTCTTTTCGTTGCCTGTTTTCACCGACACTTATGTTATCTGATTGTGTGACCGACACGAATTGTCTAGAACTTTCTGGAAGACACGCAGGCATCAGGGATTAATCTGGAACCTTCGATGACTCGGCTATAAAAGCCGACGCGTCTCGCCGCTGATCAGATTTCGATGACCGCCGACTGTGTTCGCCGCTTTCGTTGTGCTTCAAGTGTAGCTTGCTTTTGTGGGCACAGGTTCGCCCAATAAACAACCACTTTCGTCATACAAAGTTTTACTACTGTTTACTTCAGCGTCACTACTACGTGACAATACGAACCTAAATGTAAGGTACCCTCTAATTCTTCCCAGATAATCTATATTACATATTAAACAGCAGTAGTGTTTGCAATCAGTTTAACAATCTATCCGAACCTCATAAGAACCAGTTTCCTCTCCCTAATGGAATTTCATTTGTTTCCCTCAATGTTCTCGTAGTGCCTTTCTCTTGCGTTGCTGTGGAGACTTCCTATGGTGCCTACTTCCCTTCTTAATTATTTTTCCTGTGACTTCACAGTTCCTGCCTGGCTTTGAAAGTCGCCTGTGGTGTTCAAGTTTCGCCTCCCTTTTTAATTGATGGACAAGGCTTCCTAAACGCATGCTTGTTTGTGCGCCATCTCACTCTCAGCAGTCTCTTCATCTTCCGTCTGTACTTTTGTGATGCATGCCTTTTTGAGCGATTAGTGTGGCTGCTGGCTTTGTCCTTCAACTCGAACTTGAAAAGTGACTCTTCAAAACCTTTTTCTTGTCATGGGGACATGCTCGTGATCTGCATTTAAGTACTCGTCGCTCTTGCTCTGGACCTTTGCGACGTTCTTCGTAGTCATCATATTCAGATGTTCTACAACTGTTCATCCTAAATTTAAAGGCCGCTTTCATGGTTGCTTTGCAATGAGCAATACAATAAAGCGCCACCCATCGGTGCTTTCTTCGTGTCTTCTTCTTGGTTGGTGATTTCGTCTTTTTGTTTTCCTCGGAGCAATTTTTCTATCTGTTCTTTCTCTTATGCTTCTTTCTTTTCTCTTTCTCTGTTTTCTCTATTCGCTCTATCCCTCTGTCTGCTGTCATCGCTTCCTGACAGTCAGGGACAAGCCGCACGTTTAAGACAAACATTTATAATTGAAAAAAACAAACGTCAAAGAAAACGATGATGTGTGGTGTTTTATGGCGCAAGGGCCAGTTATGGCCAAAGAGTGCCAAAACAACGCAAGACAAACAATGTACAGCACGAGCTAATTCTAGACATTCCCCAAAAGTCCGCAGTACCATGCCTTGATGAGTTCTAAATATTTACATTGAGTCCACCGACATGGCCACGTCCCGTCGTCGTCGCTGCTTCTGACGACACGTCGTTGAGCCCGCCGATGTGTCGTAGACTCGACGTCGCTTTGTCCGACGTTCGGGCCACCGTTGAGCTGGTCAGGAGGTCAAGACGGTGGGGTGACCGGTGCGCCTGGATCGCCCGGTCAGCTCCGCTAGCCTGCAGATCGTAGCCGCAGGGAATCCGGGAAACGGTGCCGTCAGCCTGTAGCTGCGGCTTCTGGTGGCACATCCACTCAGCTCGCGGGTCGTGGCCGCGGCAGCTGAAGAACAGCTTCCACTGGGTCGCCGCTGTCTCCGCGATCCACCTGTCCTGTTCGGCCTCCGGCTCCTTCTGCCTGCCTTCGTTCCAGAGCGTAGCTGGGCTGCTCTCTTCGGCTACGTGTCCCGTCTCTGCCTTGGCCACGTAGCCGCACGTGCATTTTTTCTTTGTTCACATAGGTTTGCCTTAGTTTGAAACATTGGCTATCTACATGGGTTCAGTTGATGCAAAGCAGAAGTAATCGGAGATATGTGGCAGAGTTATTTTGCCCGGCAGGAAGATGAAACTTCATTGATGATATTGACATGATCTGTACAAATGATAACAAAATATCGGTCTTACCAGCACATTAGGAACATTTCAACATATGATAGATTTCATGGGTTGAACAGAAATTGGTTTGCCCCGATGCAGCTACCAGTAAACCCCGTCTCTTTCTTGTACTAATTGCAATATCGTGGAAGAAATTCTAACATACCGAGATAATTTTCAATTAGCTCGTAATGTAAGATCTCAGCGGTAAAGTTACCAACACTATCGGAACAAGTGGAGTTGTCAAGGACAGTTACCTGAAAAAGCGGGACACAAAATTTTCATGTCGGTACCCCTGTGATGTTTTTCTTCAACTGTGAAGCTTTCTTTTGCAGGTGCCCATAAAGTTTTTCTTTTTAACTGGGTGCAGCTTTTGGGCAGGACGAAAATTTTCTGCTCTCATCAAACACCCTCCAATTTTATCGGCTTTGTGTAGCGCACAAAAGTAACAAAAGACAGGTGATGCGAACTAACTTCCAGCTGACTTTATTGGTCATGTGTGCACATACAAATATGGAAACACAAAGGAAACCGACAGAGTACATATAAAAAGAGCAAGGAAAGATGGGTCAAAGAAAACCGAATTCTCCCTTGGTGGCTGAGCTGCAAATCAAGATGCAAAAGAGGGTCATACTTTGGCAAGCATGCATCTTCACGCTTACCAAGCGTCATACATTTACATGCGAGAAGCATGTGGTAGGTAATTTCTACATCTTCGAAAATATGTGTCTCTGCTTGTTGCAATGTTTCGGCCACAAAGGGGGAAACAGTTGCCTGGGCTAAAGGTTATCTCCTTTTTTTTTTTTTTTTTGCTTCTGTACGTCTCTCGGGGGTTATCTTTGCTCCACTTTGCCTTCTAAGCCTCTCTTGATAGAGGCACTCCAGGATCCACTGGGGCTGTCCCCACAGGGTGTGTGCAAAGATCACTTTCGTTGCACTTGAAGCTCATTTCTTATGTCAAAGATCATGTGGACTCATCAATTCTCTGCCTGGGCATCGTGTGAGTGAAGTTTCACATCTTCCCCTAAATTTTATGTCATTTTTGGTCCTAGTGCAGCAGCACTACCTGATAACCACAATTTAAAAATGCTTGCTTTGGCACTTATTTTTGTTTCCCTCCCTTTTACCGTCAATGCTGCTTTGCAGCCGTTATTTTTGTTTATAAGTAGCATTTGAAAAATGTTCTTGTGTGGATTGTTGGGGAAGAATTTAGACAAGGATGTTAATTACAATGGGGCAGACTGTATTTCATCAAGTTGGGTTCCTCTCGCATGGCTTGATGAATTGCCACTACTTTTATGCTGAACGATCAGGTCACTCAGCTTTGCTTCTGCTACAAGTTCTATGGTGCTATTTTCTTATTGCCTGCAATTGCGCCTACACACAGCCCTCTATGGTGAAGCTGTGATGGTCAATTCTGCTTATGGTTGTCATTCATGTAGTTCTAGACGTGGATGGCTGGTTTTCGAAGCTGCATCCTGATGTTGGCACAACTTCCAGAGCTGCACATATTTGCTAATTTTCCAGCCCCCTCTGGACAAACAGTTCAAAATGTGCAACATTAGAAACTCAATTGGCTTGGGCAGAGCGTACAGTGGAGTAGTGTTAGCCAATCCCATGGCCTCCAAGACACACCAGGGTGCCTCAACGCACGTGCCACTGACCTCTGTCATGCTTGAAGCTTACAAACACAACATACCTCCAATCAAACTGAAGTTCCCAAATACAGAGCCAGTGCTTGCAGTCAACGATCAAAGATGTGTATTTATTCGCATGGCAATATATGGAAACGGATCGGAACTAAAAGCCACGAACATGGCTTGCAAGTGTTCCAAGGCACAAAGATTCCCTAATCTATGCTGCATTGTCGAGGTGTACATCTGTGGATGGTTTGTTCCCGACTCGCGCGTCTGATGCACTGTAAAACTACGAATTTCACCATGTTGCTGATAAATTGAACTGTGTGTCACTTGATGGAAGAATGTGCCCACTTGCTGAAGCACAAAGTGAAAACAGCTGCTGATCCATAAAGTGCCTGGGTTTCTTTTTTCAATTGAAGACCTTTCTTAAGCATTGCTTCTATAAGCATTTGGCCAGTCATAAGACAGGCTGGCAGGTCACCTGAAAGGGTGCATGACTTTCCAGAGCACAGTCATTGACTCGAAACTGTGGAGTCTGTGTGATTGTAACGCGCTGCAGTGGTGCAGTAGCTATGGCATTCTGTTGCTACGCACAAGGTTCCGGGTTCAACTCCTGGCCGGGACAGCTGCGTTACGATGAGGGGGCGAAATGCAAAAGTGCTTGTGTACTTGGATTTAGGCGCACGTTAAAGAACCCCGGGTGGTCCAAATTAATCCAGAGCCCTCCACTACAGCATATCTTGTATCCCACTGGACAATAGTGACTATAGTGTAGGGCTGCTAAGACGAGGTCGCGGGATTGAATCCCGGCCACGGCGGCCACATTTCGATGGGGGCGAAATGCGAAAACACACGGTGTACTTAGATTTAGGTGCACGTTAAAGAACCCCAGGTGGTCCAAATCATTCCGGAGTCCCTCAATACAGCGTGCCTCATAATCAGGTCATGGTTTTGGCATGTAAAACCCCATAATTTAAACCCACTAGATGGTTCAGGCACGTTGAACCCTGCAAATCAATCAATCTGTGCAATTGTACTGCTGAGTGTTGAGTTTGCTATCGATACTCCTCTTTGCTTCAACATCTTAACGCGATAGCATTAAAGGTCCCATGTCGCAGAAAATCCAGTGCCGGCATCCACTGGCGGCAGCATTACCCGTCAGAAAAAAAAATCATCCCAAACCACAACCATGCAGGCCCTCTGCATGGCGCATAGGCATTACTGAACTAATTGAATTTCTCAAAGTAAAATGCGTAAAAAAATTCTTAACGTCCGACTTACACACATGCTGCAGACATGATAGTGTCAGATTGTAATTTGAATATACAAAAAAAAAACAATTCTGTTACGCGGAAACTGAAACACAAACCCCTTTTCCCTTGCTTATGGGGGTATGAACCATTGATGAGTCACTGCTTGTAGCCTCTGCCTTACGGGGTATGAGCCATTGCTCAGCCCTGCACTGCTGCTGTCGCGTTTCACTTTTAAAGGCAAAGGTTAAGCGTCCTCCAAATCTTTCTTGGTTTTGGGTGTTCATGTGTGGCAAATGCAGCTACTCTAGTTGTAACTACTGATCAAGAGATTAGGAGTCCCCTTCACAGCCATATATAAATATAGGCATTGTTCTGGCACTTCACTGTAATTTAATAGGGCCCTACAATATCCTTCAAGGCTTGCACACAAAGGGCCACTGCTTCAGTACCCCACCCCCCCCCCCTTTTTTTCCTTTTTTTTTTTTTATTAATGGAGTCGAGCTGAGAGAGTTTCCCTAAAGCCATGTTTCCCTTTTGTTTTTCTTGGTACACTATGCGATGCAATGCATTGCTGCAGATGGCATTGCTCTGCCATCTGTCCCTTAACTCTTCCAGGCTTTTTTTTTTTTCTACTCCTTGCAAGACACTCGTGTTGTAATACAGGGCCACTATGATGTAGCCGATTGCTGGATCTTATTGATTTCTTTTCAACTCCCACTAATGACCAGCTGATCCTGGTGATAACATAAATGGGGTGCCATTCAAGCCACCGACAAAGCACAAAATGCGGAAGAGCTGGAGCGGAATCATTATCTTATCGCAACCCAGGTGGTCTTGCATCAAAATGCCACCTGGTTGCATTTGGTTGCGCTGAAGTTTGTCTCAACCTTCAAACATCTAAAACAACGACCAGCTACAGAAAGCAGACATTTGAATACTAGCCTGCAAAGATACTTAATAAGTGCAAATAACTTGTAGACCTAGTACATCCATGAACAAATTCAAGAAATGTTATATTGGGTGTGTTTTAGTTTCAGTGATTAGTGATACTCACCTTGCTATTACTCTCGTGAATGCATTACTTTGTTTTTGAGGTTTCGGTTGATCCTTTATTTATTTTGTAGTAATACCTGTGTGGAGCATTTTTTTTAACATTTGCAAATTTTATTTATTTATTGTGTAAATGTGGTGTATGAAAATTTCTTTTGTGGTTAACCTTGTAATACTCAACATATTATATATGCTACACTGAGTTTGATGCCTCAAAATGCTGATTGAAGTGTGGCAAATTTAATGCAAAGTCTATAGTTTCGCTTTTAATTTGCTAGAGTAAAGTTTCAGTGGTGGATAGTTTAGCAAACCAATTACTAATTAGTAAATGCAGTAATTGAGTTATAATTGAAAGAAAAAACTTCCTTTTTTTTTAATACATGTTGACAATTTGTTTCAATTTTCGTTGATGTGGAACTGTGTTTGGGCATTGCAGGGTTAAACCCAAACCCTACTTTCTACATTACTCGTGCATGCTGTTTATACCTATATTTTGATTTGAGTGCACATTTTCAAACACTGCATAACTGCTGTGAAACTTGTAGTCAAGAAGGCTATGTCCTTTGTCGACCTTCGTGTCTTTTGTGTGACCCTTGCCCTCGATCAAATGATAAAAAAAAACTATTGTTGTTCTCTTTAAAAGAAAGTCTCTTGGTTAGGTACAAGCTCACGATCTCTCATTTGCTAGTTAACTGTTATAACAACTGTGCTGCAGCTGTTCCATTGAAGTGACAGAACAGTAGGAGCACGTTATGTGCAGCATGATGCGCGTGCAGGGATACAATTGCATAGGGCACTTCACACTTGCTTCACGGAGAGGACTAGAGCCTAGCGTCGCAGGCGTTGGAGCACTGTCTGCTACAGTGAAAAAAAAGATTTCTTTGTTATTCATCGCCTAATGTGATGAATAATAAAAATAATTCTGAATGTATAGTCAGGTTGAGCAGCCTACGCATGATATGGCTTCAGTACATTGTAACTGATATGTGCATCATGAAGTGTTCGCGTAAATGTGCGTTCCTCTGAACTACTGCTGATACATCTCAACTATTACCACTGTGTCTCATCTACTCGCAAGAGTGAAAGGTCTCACTAGTGTTTTATCACTTTGTGCACTCAACATTATTTTTATTTGGCACTGGTCGGTGATGACCACAAAACTAATTCGGCCAATAGCCTGATTTGTTGACATTTTCCTTACCACTAGAAATGTGCTCATTTTTTATGCTATTAAATTGTAATTTTTCATTTCAAGACGTATCTATTGTATCGTATACTGTGATACATAAAAGTTTATACTGATCATTGGTGCTTTAAATAGACGTAAAAATGAAATAATCGCTTGGGGAGCTCTTGAGAATTCTTAAGTTAAAGTTCAAAGAAGCATGAATGAAAGTAGTAATTTGCTGTTTTTAGTATAAGTACCGAGAGTAAAAAAAAATCTGAAATATAAAAAAATATGTAAGTTAGACCACACAAAAAATATATTACGGAACTTTTTGGGTGTGAATATTAGCCATAGTGATGCCCATGTTATGTGGAATGGCTTTACAAATGTGGAAACGGTTAAGCACCAATTGTGCAGGTAGCATTTGTTGTTTCCTTTGTTACTACATTCTTTAGCATCTCGAAGCAATGGTTGTCAGGCTGAGGAGCGTCCACACACCTCCTCGTACTTGGTTATTGTGTTAGATTAGCGTTTCCCTGCTAGCAATTGGTCTAGTCGTGTGCCTTGAAGTGGTATTGCAGCCTTCATGTGCCTTGTACTGTACTTTAAAGTACTGTACAGTAATTCACAGTAATGTACAGTGTTGCGCAATATTGTAGAGTAATGAGTAAAGGCATTTGCACAGGTAGTGTTCAAAAAGTAACACATTAAGGGCGCATTCACATTTGTCACACTTGTGACTACACAATGTCCCGCGACCGATTGCGACTGGCGACCAGAAAGCTACTCAAGACGAATGATGTTCGCACCCACAAATGCGAATAAGTACAAAGGGTGATGCAATAAGCAACCATGGCTTTCAGAAACATGGCATTAGTTCTGCAGTTAGCAATGTTGTTTAGTTCTTTTGACAAAGTGTCTTTTGGATACAGCTATTCAAGAAATATTCATGCTGCTTTGGGCAGAGTTAGATTTCCCTAGATGATTTGAATTGCCAGCACAGTCCATTTACAGACGTGACTCAAGGCTGGGCCGCTTGGTACATGCCTAATGGTCGTGACTAGCTAATGAAAAAAACCAGAGGGATACTGGCAGTCCTTGCCTACTTTACTAGTACTTGTTTGTCATATTTCTCTGCATCCCTTCACATCAGCTAGTCATAACTGTTACCGTCTTATGGATTTCTTTTTGTTCAGGCACATTACCCAATGTCCTGCTAACTATGGATGAAAAGGTTATATCAACATTCCGGCGGCAACTATCTAAGGATCATTGTCGACGTTAATGCAGTCAGCATTGAAGCAATATAGCAACACACCGTATTGCCACCGCCGAAACACCTAGTGTACGAGGCATGTACTGCAACCGAGCTTCTCTCTCGCACTTCCCTCTGGACGTGCTGCGCCCTCTGGCAGAGGCACCGCAAAGTCTGCGTGTGGCACATTCGTGAATACATATTCAGACAAGGTGTTACATGAATATACGACACAGGCTCAATTCTGCACAGCACTAAAAGAATTTTAAAGGCTTTTTTTCATTGCAGAACAACACACACCCAGTGAGCTAAGCTGGCGTGAGATAGGTTAGGTACAAACACACCGCAAACCTGGTGAAGTGCCCAAAGAATGCTAATCGCTCTGAAATGTGCATGTAAGTGTCGCTCCCTCTAACATTGCAGCACATTTTACACTGTCTGCCAAAAGGTTGGCCAATGCTATGCGATAGTGTGCTTATCACTGAAAATAGTGCAGAAGACCACGGAACAGTGGCGCTAGCAAACGGTTATTTCATGACCTAGAGACCCTTTACTTTAAGGGACCCCCGAGTCAAACATTTTTAGTTTGAAAATGTTAATTAGGCCATGGTGCGAAGTTGCTTATCTCTCTTAGTTCTTTTGTTCTTCTGGAAATTTGAAGATCACTCCAAAGGTGCACGAACTCTTTATTGAGAAACAAAGGTTCACTCCAAGCTCATATTCAGCCTCAAACGTAGCCCGACACTGCTCCTTGCAGCAGCCTAGCAGAGCTAAGCATAGGACTTTCTTCTGGCATCTGCAGCTTTAGCTTCTTGCAGTGTAACACAGGATACGAGTTCTATGTGTAGAAGGTTAACTAAATATGCCCGAAATGGGGACATAAAAGGATTCCAGAGGTTTTATAGCCTAACAAAAGAAAACCTCGAAGTCTGCCACTGGCACAGATTCAGATCAAGTGGTTATGGCTGCTCGTTCAAGCTCAGTTCGAGCTCAATGCCCTCATGTTGTGTCTGCAGCAAATTTGCACCGGATTCTTGTACAGCAGCTGCAAATTTTGATCAGTTGGTGCTCACTTAACCAAAAAATCTTAATAATAAGGCAGACAACAGAGGTGAGTGAACTTGAAATATTTTCGAAGCCATTGCGACAAAATAGTGAGGATTTCTGTGTTGGTGATTATTTTATTTCATTGTTCAAAAACGTGGCTACTTTCAGAGTGGTTTATACATTTTTCTTGTACTCTGTGATGCACGGGCACATATGTTTGCCTTAATTTCGTCACACGCACACACTAACACACACAAAAAAGAAAACATTACAGTTGCTAGTCAGTGTTTATGTGTGTTGTCTGTTTTATGTCCCATCGATAACAGCTTCTTTCCTTTGTTGCCTAAGAGACTACTCACATACAAAAATTTGAGCTTTGTCATAGTCACATATGTAAATGCACCTTAAGTGTACAACACTGCGATCGGACTAGTTGGTATGGCTATATTGTGCATATTGTTGGTACATGGCTATAGGCAGCACAGAATGGAATGGAGACACTCGTGTCATCGGCATTCTCGTTCGTCCTGTGGACTGTCTTCTATGCAGGCCGATTCCCATCTCGGTATGTGCTCAGCCTGCTGCTGTTCTGGGGCTTCTTCCTTCTCTACGCGCTGCGCGTCAACCTAAGCGTGGCCATCGTGGCCATGGTCAATGGCACAGCAGTGCTGGCTGCGGGAACCACGGCCAGTGGTGCCGACTGTCCCTGCGCCCGATGGCTCCCTGTACAACGCCACTGCTGACCCAGAAACGGTGCGACATCCCAGCCGCTGTTCCTCACTTTGTCATTCTTCTCCTCACTGCGTCACTTCAACGTGTGCTGGAACGCCGAAACTGTTTAGCGCATGGTGATAAACAAATTGAATAGTAGGTAGTTCTTACCACGGTGAGTAGAGTCGTGTTCAATATGAGCTGTAACACGGTGCCCGTGGTGGGAAGGGGCTCCAAAACGCCTGGTATTTATTAAACCAATTTTTCACATGTCGGCACTGCCGTGCTGTCTTTGACCACGGGCACAGTGTTGCAACTCATATGAAACGCAACTGTACCTTTCATGCGCAGCTGACATAATTTACATTTCTTTTTACTAGCGAGAGCTGGTTAGACAGACTTAGTCTGTTGGAAAAGTGTTAAGGCTCTTTTTAAAAGATTAATTACTGGCATGACATTTTGAGCATTTCATTTCTTGCAAAATTCTAAAAAATATACTGGCATGGGTCAGAGAACCCTAAATAATTTACTATAATTGCTTTTATACGAACCTGTTTTGGTTTAATTTCCCAATAGGTTACTGTGTTGTGGCTTTAGAGAGCAGCTTTTGAGGTAATGCTTCCTCATAATTTCTCTAGTGTTGCTCCCTTGTGCGGGTGTGTTTCCAATCAGCTGCAGCTACTCTGGGGTCACTCACAGAAATAGCCACAGCCTGCTGATCACTGCACTGTATAAACCTCGGGTTAATCCCTTACGGTGTTCCGTGGCAGTAAAATGCTGTGCACTTAGAATTTGTGTTATCAAGTCTGAGGATGCGCATTGTTCTTGAGAGAGGTGCATTGTCTTCATTGCGGGCTTGCATTTAGCAGCAGGCTAGCCAAATCAAATTTCTCACTGCGCACAGGCTGGAGGCGAGTTTAACTGGGACGAACGCACGCAAGGTGCCGTTCTGGGTTCCTTCTTCTACGGCTACGTGCTGACCCAAGTGCCCGGTGGTCGGCTGGCTGACCGCTTCGGGGCCAAGAGGTTACTTGGCGCAGGCATCCTGGTGACCTCGCTGCTTACCCTCCTCACTCCGTTCGCTGCGCGCATCAGTCCAGTGGCACTCATGGTGCTGCGCTTCGGTGAGGGCATCTCCGAGGTGTGTTCTTCTTTCTCGGCTCTCTTCGTTCCACCACTCTATTAGCTCATCATGTATTTAAGAGAAATTTTGTGTCTGCTGCTGATTTGTTTTCAGTGACGTTTTGTGACAAGATTGCGTGCTCTGGTACGCATCATTCAATAAAGCATTCAGCATTTCTTATTGCCTGCTTTCACTGAATAAAAAAAAAAATTTTTAAACTTAGCATGTTTAAGCAATTCGTACATCAAAGACAGCTAAACTGTATAAGGGAGCTCTTGCACCCTTTGTAAGTCCTAGGGGCCTGTTTTGCCACAGCCTGAAATATACTGAAGTCTTCGCAAGTGCTTCGCTGGTAGCTGGTGTGATTCCTTCACTATGTCCTAGTCTTTTCGAGCACTTCACACTTTCCCAGTTCAGTAGTATTGTACTCCAAACTATATCCGACCCATGTTCCTGTACACTGCTCCTGTTCTACCGTGCCAACTCCACTCTGTACAATGCACCTGTGTCATCTCAATACCGAACAAGTGGCCACACGTTGCCGCTGCCACATGAAAAATATCGGGAAATTCCTTTATATGGTTTTGCTGTAAAATGAAACATTACTGTTCTGAGCATACCTTACCATGGGAGAAGTAGAGAGCCAAGCTGCTACAAAGGCATGGTCTGGTTCCTCTGCCGGTCGCGCACCAAAGGACGCCAAGTGCTTCATTGAACAATATGAACTAAAGATTGCAATCTTGTTACAAAATTTGAGTTAGAGTAGAGCAGTCATTTGCATAAGATTCTCTTTTATTGTTGTTAGAATGAAAGTGCGGGTCACTGTACAGCTTGTGTGTGGCTACAGTGTATAGCTGCACCACCAACTTTGAACAAAAAGTTTAAAATATGTATGAGGGTCAGTCAAACAAAAGCCAACATTAAACTTGTTATAAAATCTCATTTTCATGTCGCTGACCAGTGAGTTGGCAAAATTGGTGCCAGTAGTGTAAAAAATATTTGGCAGGGGGCAGAAGCGTGCAGCTGAAGAAACGTCATCCCAGTCTCGGTGTAAAGATGACCACCCCACTTGACACATGCACCAAATAATAACTTCGGCTATTACATTTTATTCAAGTGAAGGAGTAAAACACATTGAGATTCAACCTAGTTAAATTCATAGAATGAAAGATAAGTGTGGTAATGCATGTGTGTCTCAGCAGCAGGTGTATGAATGGAATAGAAGATTCACAACTGGTGTGCCATCAGTGAAGGATGCTAATCACCCAGATCAAGCTCAATTCCCAGTTTGAAATTAATCTAGAGCGCTGCTAAGGGGGAGGGGGGGGGGATGGACTCTCTCATAGCCCAAATTGTTGCTTTAGCGCATTAAACTTCTGAAATAAATCAATGTTACCTTCTCTTCTTTTTTTTCTTGTTCCTTGTTTGCTCCTCTTTTGCAAGTATGGCACCAGCTTTGAGAATACTTTGGCCTTTGAAGCACTGTACATTCATTTCTCAAGCACGTTATAGACGATGACGACAAACGTTGATGACAGACGCCAGTCACTCTCAACTCACCCTCGCATGACTGGGTGCAGGGTGTGGTGTTTCCCTCGTCCCTGGCATTGCTGTCGCACTGGTCGCCTGTGCACGAGCGGAGTCGGCTGGTGAGCCTGAACACGGTGGGCACTGCGGTCGGGACCGTAGTCACCCTGCCGCTCACCGCCCAGCTCTGTGCGAGTACCTGGGGCTGGCCTGGCATCTTCTACCTCCTTGGTGGGTGAACGCATTTATGACCACCCTTGATGCATTCCATGCATGCTATATTTACTCTGTTCTTTTGTGCACTCCTTTGCATGAAAAAAATTTACTAAAAAATGATGTGCGTGTTAGATTCGAGTTTGAAACGAAAACTATAATAATGACAGGCTATCATTATTGGCATTAAACATTTTTTTATCCGATCCAGACATTGCTACTGCTGTTGAAGCTGCTGTAACTTTGTGTTCTTTCCATAAGTTTGTTATGCTATAGCATACAGTTGAACCTAGATGTATCAAATCTCAAGGGGATCACAAAAAGTTCGATATATAAAATAAAAATTTATTAAGACATTTTCAAGGGGATTTTACTGCTGTTTGTTATACACAATATTTTGTTGTATGTGGGTTCGATATTCGGGTTTGACTGTATTCTAGACACTACAGTTAGACTGCCATGATCTGCAAGGCGTTTAAAGAAAATTATTGCTGGCACATCCATCCTTTGGAAATGATTGGTGTCGTTAATGCGATTAGCAGTCTATATTATGATGGGTGTGTATTTGGTGTAAATGGTGCGCTGGTTATGTGCCATTGCACACCCAGTGCCAGCAAGCGAACTCTTGGCCCACAAGCAAAGAGAACTCGTCCGCATCCTAGTTCCAAGTGACCCAGTTGGCTTTAAAGAGGCTCATTGAAGAGCAGCCCATACCCAATGTCGTATCCCCGGTGAGCCAAGTTGGTCCGACAGTGGGTTTAGAACCCGATTCCGTCTGTACAGCAGCCCGACGTTCTACCCATTTGATCATGGACTGCCCAGTGACACAAGTTGGTGGGAAAGAGGTTAGCCGAGGACAAACATGCAAACAGACATACTGCAATCTTGTTGAAATTCCCAAAGAATGCTAATCGCATTAAAATGTAGTGCGTCCAGTGCTGTAGGCGGCATTGAAGAAAAGGTGTTCCGAGCGGTTGATAGTGATAGTGAGGCCTCGGACAGTGGCGATTAGTTATGTTGAGTGATGTTCAGTCTGCTCTTTATCGGATGCAATAAGTTTTACAGTGAAGCTGTTAAGGGCTCGCTCTTCGATGGTCGCGTCCGCCAAAAAAAAAAACTCTTATTGGCCGTATGCTGTATGTGCGAGTGAAAGTGTGCGAAGGCGAGGGACGCGCGCTTTCACGGGGAGCGAACGCACGGCGGAGAGCAAACGCGACTTCCCCAGTGGAAGGGGAGCAGTAGACGAGGAGGGCATCGAGGCACCGTAGACTGTGCGTGTGCGTGCGTGCTCTCCCACTGCGGCGCATGCGTGCAGTCCTGCCACACAAACATCGACACACGACTGTTGAAAGAGATTGTGGTTGTGAATTGTCGACGGCGGCAGCGTTTTGCCCGAGTTCGCACTGAACGCACGCGGCGTTGTTGACATGTTTATGAAGAATGTGCCAACCTTTGCCATACACCCAATGGCGGTGTACCGTAGCGACCATAAGGCCATGGTCCCTGTGATCACTAAATAAATGAAAACCACCGGATCATATACATTTCTCATTCTTTAATAGTTCAAATAACCAATTACACCATCACATCTTAATAGTCATAATTGGAAATACACAATTCCCACCATAGTACAGCTTCGCTGGTCTTCCATCTCCACCCCAGTGGAAGGGCTGACAGTTTTTTATTTTTACAAATGAGAACAAATTGCCGTTACTCTTTCTCTTACTATGAAACACTGGTGACTGAACGATCAACGGTATTGCATTTATAATTTTCTGAAGTATTAAAATCAGTGCGCCTGTTACAATGAAATGAATTGCATTTTCATGTCAAAGCGTCAGATGGCCCATTGAGCAAAAAAAGGCAGCGTCTGTCATTTGTATAAGCGAAACGGCACCTAAACTCGCATTGCAATTGGCTGCGATGCCACGTCACAAGCTGCGCCTCGACAGAGCAGAGCAGGCAAAAGGGAACACCTGCTGCTGTGTTAGCGTGCCAGGTGTTGCATGATGGAAGAGGCCATCGCCGCAAAGCCACGTCACCCTCGCTCTCGGCACGAGTGCTCATCGACGGAGCAGAGCCAACGCCTCCTAGATGGCAGGCCTGTGCACTCTGAAACCCGGCGTGACGAAAGCGGTAACGTCAAAATCACCAGAGCTTACTCGGGAGCATCCCCATTAGATTCTATGGCAGTCAGGCAAAATAGCATGACATCATGGATCGAGGTGCACAGGCCTTGTGCTATCTAGGAGACATAGGCAGAGCGGGCAAAAAGGAACACCTGCTGCAGCGTTAGTGCGCCAGGTGTTGCATGAGAGGAGAGGGCACCGCAGGCTGCTGCTGCTTGCTGGCTTGGGCAGCACGTACCACTATGGTACAGTACTCACACAAAACAGTCTGAGGACACCTAAGCACAAAACTCTAAGGAGTGCTTAGGTGTCCTCAGATTTTTTCATTTCTTATGGAAATTGGATGTGCATTACAATCGAGAGTGCATTAGAATTGGGCAAATAAGATAATTGTACGGTATGGTCCACTCTTAAAGGGACAGCTTACTAGTACACCAGCGCTGACTTGAGATCGCATTTCGCACGAAAGCCTGCAAAATAATCTTTAATCGGCTACTTTTTCTTGTAAGGGATGAAGAAATGTATACAATACATTGAGCAAAGTCTAACAGTGAACCATACTGCACTACCGAGGCCTCAAGATCAGGATTACAAATTAAAATAAAACGTGTTGAACGCTTGAAACGTGTTGCATACATTTCGAGACACTTGTGACTGGATGTAAAGCTGCGAAATCTGTTGATATCCTCAAGATGTGCCAGAGAAAAAGAATTTGATCCTGCATCTGGGTGGTTCACTTGTGGTGGTTTGTTTATGGTCATGCATGGTGGGTTATATTTTTATTTAGTTTTTAATTTAATAGAAGTGATTTTACATCAGCCAAATTTTAGAAGTCACTCAGCTTAAGGTCTCATTCATTGCCTCCATGCATACCTGCCAAGTCTCCCGAATTACCCGGAGACTCCCAGATTTGGACCGTTTCTTCTGGTTGTACGTGTGAGAGAAAAATCTCCCGAAATTGCAGTTGTGTCCCGTTTCTATCCGCATCCAGCACTTTGTCAGGCCACATTGGCAAAAAGAATCCAACCCAATCCAGTTGGAAGTTCATCGCGCAAAAAATTGTGAAGAAAATAGTAGGGCAACTCGTATACATGCGCCATTTCGTTAACTGCAGAGCCTGCTCCTTACGCTGACGGGTTGTTGGGTGCCCTAGTGGCCCTAGCCTCATTAAGCTAGCGAGTGAATGCCATGTTCCACCACTAGCAACACTAGACTCTCCATCGTTATCCTCGGTGTCAGAGCCGCTCTGGCATTGCATAGGCCCACAGTCAGTCATGGCTTTAAAAGCAAGGAGCGCTAGCGCAAAAAGTATCAAAGTATTTTAATGTAGTGCTCAGCCGAAGTGACAGTGGGTATTTTGTTGATACCACAGAGCAATGCAGAGTGTGAGCAGCAATTTAACATGGGGAAAAATATGAGGACGCAGTGCCGCTCGTCCATGTGTCGCTCCTCTGAGACGCTGGGAAACGTCATCCTCTTAATATGTTAAATAAATGAAATTTCTTACAATCAAACATTATCTGAAGAATTTTTGAACACCCGCCACGGTTGCTTAGTGGTTTTGGCATTGCGCTGCTAGGCATGAGTTCAGAGGATCAAATCTCGGCCGTGGCGGCTGCATTTCATTCGCGGCGAAGTGCAAAAACGCCCGTGTGCCATGCATTGGGTAAAGATTCCCAGGTGGTCGAAATTAATCCGGAATTCCCCGCTACGGCATGCCTCATAATCAGATGGTGGTTGTGGGACGTAAGACCCGAGCATTTAATTAAATTTGAAAGAATTCTTGAAGACAGAATTAGCAACAACGAAATGCTTGCAAAAGTGAGACCTTCATGTCCATGTGGTCATTTGTGTATCTGTAAATAAAATTGTAAAGAAGTTCTCTTGTCAGTACTTGAAAATATAGATGTCGGAGGGGGGGGGGGGGATGTAATCGCGCTTTTCTACGAGTTGCTTCCGAACCGTACCCTTATGCTTAAAGGAGACGTCTGCCACGGCGGTAAGCAGAGCAAACGTCGTTTGACTGTTTTACTGTGCGTAAATTCAGACGGGAGCGACAAGCAAGTCCTGCTGGTCATCGGCAAAAGCGCCCAACGTAGATGCTTCAAAGGAACCCACAGGATGCCCGTAAAATATGTGGTGAACACGAAAGCTTGGATGACGCGCACATATTTAGTGAGTGGCTGACGGAGTTCAATAATGACGTCAAGAGGCAAGTATGCAAGATTTGTCTATTCATAGACAATTGCACTGCACACCACGTAGATGGGCCCGAGCTCTCCAACATTGAACTGCAGTTTTTACCCGCAAACTGCACATCGCTCATCCAGCCCCTTGATAAAGGAATTATTAACAGTGTCAAGTGCTCATACCGTCGGCGACTAATTCAAAGACTGCTCTTGAACATTCGTCTGCAGCGAGATACGAAGGTACACATTCTACAAGCAGTTGAGATGCTTGAAGCGTCGTGGCAAGAAACAAGTGCTGAAATTGTTGCGAACTGCTTCCTAAAGGCCCATATATCAACAGAGGTTCAGGTGGTTCACGCTGAGGAAATAGACGCCGGAGAGGAGGAGCCTTCATGCCTGCCTGATCTCGCCGAAGCTTGGATCTCGCTGCGTACGAATGGAGGAGTCCCGGACGATATGCAGATTTGTGATTTTTTTTATATGCGGACAACTGCGCTGTCACAACGGAGGAGATGACGGATGAGGTTCTGGCAGAAACTGTCCAAGACCGCAGTGACGACAACAGACTTTGGGAGGACGACTCGGCAAGCGCAATGCCCTCCGCGACGGAGGTGCTGGACATCCATCGACCTTTTGCGCCGCGGGCTCGCTGGATGATGACGGAGCAGCATTGTGTTCATTGATGTCGTACGAACGGTCAGTGCTACCGTTCATCATTAACAAACAAAATCTCGCAGTTTTTTACCGCGAAATAAATGTTTTGGGTGAGCTCTGCCGTCTGTTACCCTTTTGCGTACTTAAAGCGTTTCTTTTTCGAATTTTCGGGCCGAATCTGCATACAACAAAATCCTCCTTATAACGGAGTTTTTCGGGATTGTCAGTTGCGTTATATCCAGGTGTAACTGTACCGCCATACCCGTGGGAACCCCACTTGTACAGTTTAGGTGACGCGAAACTGGCTGCTGTTGGGAGGCCGTAAAGCTCATTTTGTTGTGACCGAAGGTTTAGATCGCCGTTTGTTTTGCTGTTTCACTGTCCATTTTGTGTGTGTGTGTGTGTGAAAACTTTATTTAAAGAGGTCCGGAGGCTCGACTTAAACCGAGGCTCCCACGTTGGCACTGTTAAGCCAAGCCCTTCAGCGACATCATGGGCGCTCTGGACAGCCCTTAGTTGATCTTGAAGCATTTTGTGGCCAAAAGTAATATGCTTATACAGTTAAACGTCAACACAATGAATTTGGTAAAGTCAGCCATTTGCTTCATTATATCAAAATTTCGTTGTATTAAAACTCGACCTTTTGTGCAAATAAGTACAGTTGCCGATCGATTTTTTTCTACAACGAAGGGGTCACAATATTTTCTGCATTATCAGGCAATCAAAAGAAAAAGCAAATTCGAATGAGAAAAAGGTTCAGTTTGTTGAGTTTGAGAGTCGGCGACGAAAGATACAGTTTCATGCCGTGTCGACGATATCTGCACATCGGTGGTACTAATTTAACAACACCAGCCGCGCTCTCCCATCCACTCTGCCCCCACGGCTGATAGTGTCACCTGCAGTGGAAAAATGCTAAGAGCGCTTGCAGCGGCGAGGAAATGCTTCGTCTGCCTCTCGCTTCAACGCATCTCCAAAACTCGACATTACGCAACCTCCAGTACTAAATGCACAGGAAGGCAGCGCACATGATGCCACGCCCACTGTTTGCACACTCGGCAGATTACCTCTAAAACAGAGCACGCAGACTGCTCATGTTCTCAGCCGCGCTGACAGGCACGCACAGGCACAGCTGCACTAGAAAAGGAGAGGCACACCCCCTTCCCCCTCCCTCCACTCGCTGCCTTCCCCCTTTCACATTGCTCACATGAGAAGACGGCACTCGTCCTTCCATCAACCTTCTCGGCTCACCCTTGCACGCTTTCACTCTCACCCAAAGCATACAGTCTGCGGGGTGTGGTAAGATCTTATCGCACTTGGACTTTATACAGAACATGACACTGCTTCACTTCCCCAGTCGCTCTTGGTCGCGCACAATCAATTCACGATTTGAGAGGTGCGTTTGCAAGCAGCCACTTGTCATTCAATCATTTGATCATCTGCAGTCCACAGAAGTTTCCATGTATTGTAACGGTATTCATTCGCGGCGGCAGTGAAATTTTATTATATTGAAATTGTGTATAAACACACTTCGTTATATTGAGGTTCTGAGTACACGGTGTTCTATGGACAAGAAGTTGTGAAAAGTTAAATTACTTCGTTATGTTGGGAATATCATTATATATGAAGTTTGTTATATTAAGGTGTAACTGTATTACTTTAAAAAAAAGCGGTTTGTTGAAAGAGTATGGGCACTGAGACTGAAAATGATATTCTGTTCTGGCAAGCAGAACGTTCATAAAGTTGGACCCTCCGTGACCCCCAGAAAAAGACTAATGACCTATTCGGGGGTCATGACCCACAGTTTGAGAAACACTGCTCTATGCTATACTCATCATCCTGTTCTAAAGCCACTTCATAATCAATAGCCTGTTGCTTGCATTTTCTTTCTTTCTGTCTTCAAATCAAGGATAGCCCCGGATTTCTCTTACCTGTCATTGCTACAGGTCAGTCTACATAGCACCTCTATGTCCTGCATGAGGCTGGGATTGGTACATAGAGCAAAGTCTGTGTAATTTCTTATTTTCCTGTTCGGATTTTCCTATGACTATTTGAGACTACTGCACATCCAGAAGAGGGCATTCATTATTCGCGAGCTATTCCTAGTAACAAGTAGTGAATAATAAATCGGACTTAGTGACATTAGAATCCAGTACGTCTGAAGGACTCGTCTATCAAAGAAATTAATCTCGATATCAGACACGTTTACCAAAGGATATTGATGCATGTCGCGCCTTTATTTTGTATTTTATATGTAGCGGTTTGTTAAAGTTGCATGACACTGTTAAAAAAAACTGAGATGCTCTATCACTCTGTGTGCAATAATATTGGGGAACATAGTTTTTTTATGACTGGTTCCCCCCCCACATATGTTCATGTGAGATTTTTATGTGATGGGACAGATAAGGTTTTTCAAATGAGGAGATTCCTTCTGTTGCAAGATGAATAACATACAAATCCATGAAATGGTTGATATAGTGACGTGTACATTGTTTTATTTTTTTGCCACCAACCATTTTTCACTAAATTGTCACGGCCAAGTTATGACTCAGTGCAGGGCATGCTTAATATATATATATATATATATATATATATATATATAGTATGTGAAATTTTTTGAAGGTTCATGAATTCTGGAGTGAAAAGAGTCTTGTCTAATCAGATTGTGGGCTCAGCACGAGTAGTGTTGCGCATTCTTGAATATAACGAGCACCAGCAATTACTCTGGAATATACGGTGATACCTGTATACATAGCAGATGGACTCCACTCGTCAGTTCATATTCAAGTACTAAGGATTGTGCTCATCGTTATGATAGGGATTTGAGTGTTGCTGGTCTTTCTGGGTGCCCAATAAAGATCATTAACTCAAATTTTTGACAGTCTTTGGTTCAAAGTCACTACAGTGTGAAAATATTGACACGTATACATTGTTTAGTTTTTTTTTTTTTTTCGGTGACTATTTTTCACCGACTAACAACTGTTGAAAGGTTATTGCTCAGCACAAGGTGCGCCTACATGTATCCATAATTTCTCGGATGTTTTCGCCAATTCCGTACTGAAAGAGTCTTGTTTCATCAAATTGTGTGCGCGACGCTGATAGTGGTGCACATTCTGGAACACACCAGTGCTCGCCGCTGTCGTTGTGCTTTTAGTGTTGTTGCTTTTCTGGCCGCAAGTATGCCCAATAGAGTTCAATTCCTAACTCACAGTTCGGACACTGTCTTGTTCCTCACCGTCACCACAACGTGGCAATATGTTTCAGTGTGCTGCTGCTGCTATAAACAGTCATTTTACACATGTGTAAAAAATGAACAGAACTCATTTTGTATCAAACAAAAGCTTGCTTGCTTTGTCATGTATGCTGCGTGTCTCAAATGTATAACTCTCCCTTTGTTGTGTCGCTGAATGCAGGTGTGCTTGGCTGTGTGTGGTTCGTGCTGTGGATGTCCCTGGTGTATGAGTGGCCCGAGATGCACCCGGGCATCTCCAACCGTGAGCTTCAACACATCCAACGCTACCGGGGTAGTTCCTGCGCTGCTCAGCAGGTAGCGCCACTCCTCAGGACATGCATGTGTACTTTTCTGGGCTTGCATCTGAGTTTTGTGTGCACATATTGTAAATGGGCACAAATATGGAAGCGCAGAAATCAAACGGCTTATTCTTTCTTACTCATTTGCAATTTCACATACCAGCTTGGCTCTCTTGCTACCTATTTATTTGCCTTGTGTCAGCCACCGTGGTAGGCCTGTGGCTACGGTGCTGCATTGCTGAGCTTGAGGTCAGAATTCAATCCCAGCCGTGGCGGCCACATTTCGAGAGGGGTCAAAATACAGAAATGCGTGTGTGCTTAAATTTAGATGTACATTAACTCTTTTGCTACCGAGCACTCTCTTCAAGAACGATTCAAGTATACCAATTGTTCTTATTCTTTCAACCAATCATATATTCAGTGAAAGAGCCAGAAACACTCTGAAAATCATTATATTTCAAAATAAGTCTTTCAAAAAAAATAATAATTAGAAAAAAATTACATAAACTGAAAGTTTTCTAAGCCGCACTACTACAGTTAAACCTGGATATTGACAAATTCCTGAAAAACTTCGTTATAAAGAGGATTTCGTTATAGTGCAGGTTCGGCATGAAAATTCGAAAAAGAAACGCTTACTGTATTTACTCGATTCTTACCACTTACCGATGGCATCGTAGTGTCGTATAAGGCCTGTTTATAGTCCGACGTTATCGGCGCACGGGCCAGCGTCGTTTGCGGCCAGTCACGCTACGACGGTTGCGCTGCGCCAGCCGAAACGCCATCTCCCCTATACTCTGACACGCGGACCGTCGGCTGTTATCTTCAGAGCATGTGCAGAACGATCCCAAGCCCGCGCGCGCTTTGAACGGCTGTCTGCGACCGTCGGCGAAGCGGCGTGGGCGCCTTTATTTGTTCGCACGAAATGGCATTATGGGTCGGTGCAGTCGGCGCGAATGGGTCAGGAGCCAATTCGGCGCCGGGCCCGTCGGGGCGCGTCGGAAGCCACTGGTTACGTTGGCTGCGCCGGTGCATTCGCCAACGTGACGTAGCGTGTGCGCTCGCGTTACCTCGGACTATAAATGGCCCTATAGTGTCACCTAGTGTCAGGTTAGTGAAGTGAAGTGCAGAGACTTGTGCAGTAACCAAAGAGTGGCGCTGCCAGCGCGTTTAAAAAAATTTTTTTTTTTTTTTCTTCGGCAACATCAACTGGACAAGTAGAGTGCCAGCTTGGCGGGCTAGGCCAGCTGCAGCAAGCGGCGGGATCAGGTTTTAATGAAGGGAGGGGGAAAGGACACACCCGCAGTGGCAAGATCTCCGGGTCGAGGGATGCAGGCCCGCCTCGCACACGCTCGTACGCACGCACACGTGCGCTCGCTCTCGCCTCGCAGTCGCCGTGAATTCGAACGCGCCAAGCGTGATGCCACCGCTTCGCATTCCGTCACGGTGGAGAACATGCTTCCGGTTGCTGCTTGCACAAAAATGACAAAATTTGGGGCGAAATCTCTAGGTTGTCGGCGGGGAAAATTCGTTATTTCAAGGGGGTCTCCCTCTGCCCCTTCGTTACGTAGAGGTCTCAAATACATGTGCTTCTATGGAGTAACGACGGGGAATAGAAAAACTTCGTTATATCCAGGAATTCGTTATATGGAGGTTCGTTATAAGCAGGTTTAACTGTACTAATAAAAACTTCATTGCTGAGCTTCAAAATTCCAAGGTTAACTAAAAAGCTACGTTCTGTGTACAAAAATAAACCGATACTGTGGTTTTGGCACATAAAACTCCGGAATATATAAAGTGATACTTCGACTTTGATTAATGCCCCTATAATTTGCCTTCAAGCTTTCTAAAAGTTGGTCTCTGTGCGGTGCACCACAGTCTTTGCAGCAGGTCTTGGTTTTCTGTCAAGTACTCGTGTTCAGGTAACCTGAGGATTGTTTTGAGCAGAGGAAGCATCTGCTTGTTGCCTTCTGACTAAGGGTGTGCGAAAAGCAAATAGTAGTACATTTCTAATGAAATATCGAATAGAATCAAGAAAAAACAAGACGACGAAAATTTGCCGCTTTGATGTCGTAATGGGCCGCAAGTCGTCGTGGAATGCTTGCCGCTGATATAGTCGTACGGGTGGCTCATCAGTGATTGGTCCCGAAATCATGCGTGCAGGTAGAATTGACAGCTGTTGAAGCGGCAAGAAGTTCATTGCCGCATATCCAACATGATCTACCTGCCTATCAGCGGCTAATCGGCCCGATCTTTGCACTTATGACACGCTGTTTTTGCTGCCGTTCCCTCTGTTCGCGTTGCATTACCCTTTCTATCAGTCCTTATCGACCCAGACGAATCTTCTCCCAGCAGAAGCGTCACCGGCAGAGTCATTACCGGCCGACTCGGCGCCATTCACCAAATTACGACGTTCGGGCGGGCCGACGTCGGGAAGCACTCGCAGTGACAAAGTCTGCTACCACGTCAGCCGGGACGGCCCGTCCCCAGCGCACTTGATGCTTCATTCGCGCTGAAAACGCAGTGAAATGCTTGCTGAAGCGGCATCAAGCACAAGGGGCTGCGCGGCACACTACAGCATGTGGCACTGCTGTAGCATGGGGCACTGGCCTCTACACCAAATGTATCAAATCTAAAGAAAAAATCAAATATGTAGTAGATATTTTATTTGTGAATCGAATTATTCGAACATTCTCTATTCGATTCAACTTGGTAATACTGTGGAACCTCGTTGCTACAATTCTGCATACTACTTTTTTCGGGATAATACGTTTCTATTTCTTTTCCCGATAATACGATTTGGCTGGATAAATACGTTGGATGATACGATTTTCGGATGATGCGCTTTATTTTCCCGTTCCCGTGAAAATCATATCAACGAGATTCCACTGTAGTCGAGTATTCACACACCCTTACTTTGGACTTTTAGCATTTGGCAGAATATACTTGGGCAAGTGGCAAACGACGAGCCATGACATGAGCAGCTAAGGATTTGCATTCTTTTTGTCAGGTTAAGGTTGGGAGTCCTAATCAGTCGGAGCCTTTACAAGAGGATGATGTCATTTTGGAAACTGAGTTCCACTGCAAAAATATCCTGCTCTGTCACGTCATATGTTGTGCAAGATCGAAAAAACGCAGGCGGTGAAGCCAAACTCAGGTTTGCAGGTTATACAGTGTAGACCACTTATAACGTAAGTCGCCGGAGTCGCGAATATCCGCACTGTAAGCGGTACCGCACTATAACCAAAACAACTATTTTATTGCGATAATAGACACTCCAGGCGCATTTCTGCCGTCGCTGTCACCGTGCTCTAGGTTTCGTATTCGCCTACTAAATAAATTATCAAGCACGGTGTCACGCGTGCACGAGCAAACAGGAACACATCTTGCTCGTTGACCGCAGAAACGAACTGTCAAAACGCTCGAGTGACGAAGCACGGCGAGTGAATTGACCTTCGTGCTATCATATATGCCTCTCGCTTCAACACGACGTATAAGCGGCGAAAACATGGCGCACAGCGGACTTTCCCCGTCGCAGATTGCTTTCAAGAGGGGGCCAAGGCGATCGTATCGCCAAAGTGGATTGTCGCAGATTACGTCCTGCTTCGGTCCACTGACACCGTTCCACATTGCTTTGCTGGCGAAAATCCTCTCCTTCTGTTTGCGCCAGTCCCGAACGCAAGTTTCGAATTCTCCGAACGCCCGCGATGCGACCTGATTTCTGTCCGTCTCCGCACACGTGATCACTTTGCTTTTAAATGCAGCATCGTGATGAACTCGGTACTTCATGCTGATAGAGCAGACGCAGAGAACGTGAAGACAGACAGTCGACTATTGCCTAAGCACGTGTACTGCAGCACATGGAGGAAGCTACGGTAGCTAGGCTCAAGAGTAGCTAGGCCCAACGCGTGTGCGAGGCGGCCATTTTGAAATGCCGACGGCTATATGCTAACACAGATTTAGGGTCGCGCTTGATTCACGCGCATGCAATTTTCGGACCTGTTTTATCGAAAAAAAAGTGCATGTTAGATTCGAGTAAATACGGTATTTGTGGCTTGAGGGGAGCGTTTGCCGTCTAGGTTGCTTGCCGAACTTCCAGGCTGCCGCACTGTAACCGGTATTTCGTATCCCACAACTGCACTATAAGCGATACGCGTATACATAGAGTGCTATGGGAAAATTAGCGAGAGTCTGAAAAGACCGTATTATTTCCGGTCCTGCACTATAAGCGGTTACGTTATAAGTGGGCTATACTGTAGCTCAAACGGGCCCAGCTCGTCCTTGCTGAAGAAAGGGTTAAAGAACCTCTGGCGGTCAAAAATAATCCGGAGTCCCCCACTACGGTGTGCCTCATAATCAGATCATGTGTTGGGCACATTAAACCACAGAATTTAGTTATTTAAATATAATATTGATGTTTGACTTACAGTTGTCATTTACAAAGCTAGCATGTCAAATGACAAATCTAGCGTGTCCTGAAGTGCCTTGCATACTTTCAGCCACATGGTGTACCGTGGGGCCGCCTTCTGAGCTCACGGAGTGTTTGGGCCCTGGGCGTGACCATGTTCTGCGGCAACTGGGGCTTCTACCTGTTACTCATAGATCTACCCAACTACCTCCGTGGAGTCTTGCACCGACCCATTGGAAGCGTAAGTCACCATGAGAACCCTCCTTTTGCATGTTCCACCCCCATTTAGAACAAAGATGAGGGGCCGAGTTCAAAGAGCTTTCCGTTCATATGAACTGTTTGCATTTGAAAGGCCACTTTCACTAACACAAACATCGTGCATGGCTGGCACCTGCTCTAACGAATAGTTGTAGAGTAAAAAGATTCTTGCGAATGTGGATCAACATTCACTAGAACCCAGGAATGGCTTTCATGAAGCCAATTTACCCTGGAGTAAATTTGCCTGGGGAGGAAGAGCTTCAAATTAGCAGTAAGTTGCCAAAAAAAATTTATGTCAGAAAAGTAAACAGTTTTGCCCTATTGTTCCTTCTTTGTCACTTGACAGCATATATTATGGAGCCACATTGTCACTTGCTTGCAACATTTCAAATGTCGGTGGAATTGCTCAGGGTTAAAATGCTTCATAGGAAAAGTACTGTGATAGATCAAGAAAATGCTGCAACAATGTAAGGCAGGCATTCTGTGAGTGGACATAATTATTTTGAGCCCCCCACCCCCTTCCTATCTTTCTTCCTTAATTTCTGCTCTTGATTTAGAGAGGTGAATTTTGCATTACAATTTAGATACCACAGTGTCATTGCACTTCACTTGCACACATGGGGAGTGAGCCCCTCATGGTGACAATGCACACGATACATTTCTGTGTGACTTGTGGTCCTGTGTTTCATTTCACAAATTCAAATCATCCGGTGGAAAACAAACTGCTCTTTGCCAGATCATCATGAAAAGTTTCCACGCATGACTGTTCGTCTCCGATTTCCTAATCGTTCTCAGATTCTATGTTTTTTTTTGTATACCGTGACTCTCCGATTTTTTAGACGTGGACGGGACTGCAAAAATGTTCAAATACAGTAGAATCCCATTGATACAATCTTCATGGGAAACAGAAAACAAAACGCATCATTCGAAAATCATATCCAAAGCAAGCTCCAAAGAGTATGAAAATAGTACGTGTACTCTGTGAGAAACTCAATAGCAGAGGTTCGAGTGGTACTGCTTCGCATAACACGTTAAGCAGAACAGCGTCACTTGATGCCAAAACCACAGCCTGTGCACTTTTATTCAGCATTGTTGAAATAGGTACAGTGGAATCTCGATGATACGATCACGGCTAATACGAATTTCCGGATGATACGAATTTTTCTGAGGTCCCGGCCAAGCCCCATTACTTTGCAACGTGCTAGAGAACGGTTGTTACGAATCGATTTTCGACCCGCGTCGGTTGACTTGAATAAACGCCGCCCCACCGATCGCCGCGAAAGAGAAAAGCGCGCAGTCACGCGCGTTTTCCCTTTCTCTTTTGGTGTGGAGGCGCGGACGCGGCGCCGGACAGCGCGGAAGCCGCAACTGGGCGCGAAGAGGTTGAAGTGGTGGCGCTTTTGTTGCTTTTGTTCTTTTCTTTTTGTCTCTTCACTCGCTGCGGCGGTCGCGCTTCCCCATGCGCGGCTGTCGCAGCAAGCGAAGGTTCGTGCGGTCTATCACTTCAACGGAAACTGAGCGGCGTAAGCACAGTGCATACAAAGGTTAGAGCCGTGTGGAGATCGCTTTCAAGATACGGTGCGCACGACAACACCGACAGCCGGCACAGCCGCAAAGTACAAGAACGAAATTGTTGGCAGAGTAGGAGCCGCCCCCCACTCCCTCCCTCCCACGCTACCTTCCCGCTTTGCTCCTTTCGCGTGGGGAGGATGCGTCGCCAGTTACCCTTGCACTCGGTTGCAAGAAACGCATTTGGCGCCGCAGCACAGCGTCGCCCCCCTCCCTCCCTCCCATACCCCACGGCCTTTCGCGCAACGGAAGTCGCATTTGCTCTCCGCTGTGCGTTCGCTGTCCGTGAAGGCGCACGTGCCCCGCGCGCGTTCACTCGCACATACGGCGCGCGGTGACGACTTTATCGCCCTTGGACTCGTGCTCCACGTCTCATGCTCCTCCTCCGCATCGCCCTCGTTGATCTCCTCTCCCATCGGTGGGCGCACCTCGTGCTCGCTACCGCTCTTGTTGGCGAGATTTCCCCGTAGAAGCCGTAATTTCGTCTCGCGCGGCTGCACTGTAAGCGGTATGCGTATACATGGAGTTTTATGGGAGGGTAAACGGGAGTCGGAAAAGGCCGCGTTGTAGCCAGTTCTGCACTATAAACGGTTACGTTATAAGTGGTCTATACTGTAAATGCTTTTTACGTACGTGTGCCGGAGTGAGTTCACCTCTCGACTCTTTAATTTAGCTAGTTTTAATTGTGTTTCAATGATACGAATTTCGGCTAACACGAATTTTTTTCGTGACCCCGTGAGATTCGTATCATCGAGATTCCACTGTAGTCAGTTTGCGCTTAACTTCTTTTCATTGTCCCTAAAAAAGTTGTGGAAGATAAATAATAAGCCACTCTTTCCTCACTCAACTGAGCAGCAACACACCGCCAGTCGGTGTAGCCACACTGTTGCAACAGCGTTTTACAACCCCCCAGCGCTGCGTGCATTTTCCCTCCAGTCTGGCTGGGCCGTAACACTTTGTTCGTGGGTCGTTGGAATGTTATTTAAGTTAGTACACTGGAATATAAAGGTACGAGCTTTAGAAATACCAGTAAAAGCCTACTTCTGCTGCCATAATATCCACTTTCAGGTGAAAACTCGATCGCAATAACCATATGAAATTATGTTGCTCCTCCTATGGGGGACGTTGGCCGGTTAAAAAAAAAGTATGTATTGTCCCGAAAAACGTATCATGAAGAATCGTATGAACGAGATTCCACTGTAATCATGCTGTTTAGAGAAAGAGGAAAAAAAGACATTTCATTTGGAAAATTATTTTCATTTTTTCTCCCGATGTCAGCAGCGTGAAAAATTTGTTTACTGACTCTCACTAAGTGTTGTGGTTGAATAAAATATAATCTCTGTTTGCAGGCGCCTGCCTGTAACAAAAAGTAATCACACACCTATGAAAGAACCATATAAGTGAACAGATCGCAGTAACTAGAGATTAGAAATGAGATAGAAATCAATTGGCATTGTGGGTGACCCATTTAGTGGCTATGGCATTCTGCTGTCGAGCATAAGGCCACATGTTTAATTCCCGGCCGCATTCTGATGGGACCAGTATTTAAAAATGGTCATCTACTTAGATTTAGGTACACGTTAAAGAACCTCACAAGGATGAAATTAATCCAGAGCCCTGCACTGCAGCGTCCTTCATAACCACTGCACAGTTTTGGAATGTTAAACCGCACAACTTTGCAGTTATTACGAATGTGCATTAATATACTGCAAATGCCATTTGAAACTTGCTTTCACCAATGTACAGTGTCCAGTATTATTCAAATGATATAATCAAACCGCTTGGCAGCCGGTGTTTGTTGGGCCACCAGTGAACTCTGGATAATTACTGGGAATCCAAGTGTAGTCACAATGCGTCACAAAGGTCAGATGATTGTATACCACAATGCATCGCATGATGATGATGACTTAATGGCATCCCCTTTAAAACGGGGCGGGGCGGTGACAAATCGTTTTTATATTCGATATTCGACTTGGTATCCGACTTGTCTTTTTCTTGCTTCGATTCGTTATTCGATTTGAAATCTACTATTTGGTATTTGCACATCCATGATTAAAATACATGATTAAATCAATTCTGGTTAAAAAAACAGTAAAGGGTCCCTGAAACGGTTTGGACAAATGTTGCAGATGCAAAGGATACAGCTACAGTAACACATTTGCGCCACAATTTAAGTAAAGTATCTCATATTAATGGAGCTACAAATGATTACGTTGCCCTCCTCCCTAACCATGCTTTTCCACCTCAACTTGTTTGCCGAGCGATCGGGCCTAACCTTCGCCTTCACTGGCTCTGCGTCATGATGTGATGTCGTGTCGTCTACTTCCGGTGTCTCGTAGCTAGTGCGCGAAGCCTCTCCGTCCAGCTGTTGCCATGCAGAAGAACACAATGTTGCAACTTGACATGTCACCAATCGCTAGATTTGCAGCCCTCAATGCAACAAGGGCGATTCATGGTGCTCACGAAAAGAAACATTGAGATCAACACTGACCGTGCAGCTCGTGTCATGGAGCATGTTGTAACACAAGCAACACAAGCCGGAATTACATGAGTGTAGTGATAAATTATAGTTGTACATCCTCATTCTGTTACTTATTTTTTATCAAAACAAGTTAACCAATGTTCCGACTATTTCGAGCAACATTTGTTTGCCATAAAGTAAGAAAAATTATTGACAACGCATTGTGAGCAGCCAATCGAATAGCTACCCGACTGACGTCACACGCGCTCGCTACATAAATGGTGACAGAGCAGCTGAAAACTCGGGAGCGGTACTGCTGCGATCAGTAGCGATCCACATTTTTAAAACCTTATAATAAATCGCACACTTTACACGGAGTGCTTAAAGGCGTCGCTTACTGATCAGAAGGACCTACCCAACCGACAGTATGTTTGTACAAAATCGTCAGAATTGTCTCAGGGTCCCTTTAACAAGAATTTTTGGTATCTCTATCAGCTATGGTTAATGTCTTCTAAATAAATTAATATGTAAATGTATTATCTGTGTTATTAAAAAAAGTTAATCTTCAGAAGGCTTATAAAGGGGCGGTAGGGGTCATGGTGGATTTGGTACTACTAAAAGGGGTCACATACTGGAAAAGTTTGAGAAACACTGTTCTATAACCCCTTTGGTGGCCTGTAAGTTTCAGGGACATGTGGGGGTTTTTCTTGCTCAACTGTCCAGTATGGTCCTTGTGCATTGCAGTGTTTTGCTTGCTTTGATGAGCCTGCCGTGTGCTGAAGGCAGGACGTATGGGCTTTTTTTCTCTCTCCAGAATGGCTATGAGAATGCAGCCGTGCACATAGCGGGAGCTGTGAGCATGTTGCTGTGCGCCCCCGTAGCTGACCTTCTTCGCAAGCGCCAGATGCTTTCCGTCACCGTCATCCGCAAGGTGTTCCAGACCTTGGGTGGGTGGACCCACTTTTTCATCCCGTGCCATTTACAGTGGGATCTCATTTAACGGAAATTGCTTAAACGGAACTCCATCCTCTTGGTTGGTTGGTTTGGTATTCATGCAGTGCTCAAGCTTTGTCTCTAAGTAAATGGAACTTTCCCTGGTCCCTTGAGGTTCCATTTAAAGAGAAACCACTGTATAGCGGGCTTTTAACGTGGGTGGTCCTACATGGACCGAACAGCTAGGTGTGCAAATGATTTTCTCGGAGAGCATTGAAAGTTTAACAAGAAGAATGGTGGCTTCCTTTATCTTTGTTCCAGAGTGTGTGGTTGTCAATATGCACACCTGCAAACTCTCCCAAATTTTCCATAACGTTAAGAGATTTGGGCTCATGCTACGATTTCATTAGTGTCGTGTCGAGTTTTACGAAATTCTGTTCATGAAAAGCTTTGCTCGGCGGTCTGCAACCTTACCATTGGAAGTCTTCTGATGGTGAAACGACACGGAGAGAGTACTTGGCTTCAAGCAAGTTCATAACTGGCAAGTTTCGGTAGCAGGTGAAATCAGCAACAGCAAAGTCGCTGAAAGAGTTGCTGCGGTCTAAAAACTGTGCGTTGCTTCTCGATCTCTGCTCTTCGAAGATTTCTGCTTCTTGCATGCTGCAGCTAGAAGTTATCATTAATAATGCGTGTATGTATGTATGTATGCATCCCACAAATGTTTTGTGCGCTAAGGACCTCCCCTGCTTCCACGTTGTGTACACGGGAATTTTACGAATTTCAAAGTTCGCAGATTGGCAGTTATGCATTGTTGTTGGGAAAAGCCATAACCAACCAATCAGAGATTATTGAAGTGGAATGAACAGCTACCCTTGGCGTCCTTTTGCATCTACGCCTCCAGTCCCACAATCAGAAAAAGAACTTTCCTCTCTGAGAGCATGATGTGTCTATGTTTTGAGCATGTGCTGGTAACTGTGTAACATCAATACAGTATAGACCACTTATAACGTAACCGCTTATAGTGCAGGACCGGATAGTATGGTCTTTTCAGACTCCTGTTAATTTTCCCTTAGCACTCCATGTATACGCATACCGCTTACAGTGCAGCCGCGTGAGACGAAATACTGGTTGTAATGCGGCTTCCATGGGAAAATCTCGCCGACAAGGGCGCTAGCGAGCACGCTTCTCAACGAGGTGCGCCCACCGATGGGAGAGGAGATCGACGAGGGTGATGCGGAGGAGGAGCATGAGACATGGAGCTTGAGTCCAAGGGAGATAAAATCATCGCCGCGCACCATATGTGCGAGTGAAAGCGCACAGGGGACGCAAAGCGGAGAGCAAATGCGACTTCTATCGTGCGAAAGGCCGTGGAGGTATGGGAGGGAGGGAGTGCGACGCTGTGCTACGACATCAAATGCGTATCTTGCAACCGGGCGCAAGGGGAACTGGCGACGCAATCTCCCACGCGCAAGGAGCAAAGCGGGAAGGCAGCACGGGAGTGAGGGGGGGGGCTTCTACTCTGCCAACAAATGCGTTCGCGCCTGTGCCGGCTGTCGGTGTTGCGCGCACCGTATCTTGAAAGCGATCTCCACATGCCTTTGTATGCGCTGTGTTTACGCCGCTCAGTTTCCATTGAAGCGATAGACCGCACGAACCTTCGCTTGCTGCGGCGGCCGCGTTACCCACGCCCGCGTTTTGACAGTGGTTGTCTGCGGTCATCGAGTCTATTCATGTTTGCTTGTGCGCGTTGACAGCACGCTTGTTAATTCAGTTAGTAAGCGAATGTGTCAAGTTTATGCAGCCGATAAAACTACTATCCCTACTCCTTATTTAATCTACTCCTCTACTAATTTACTATCGCAATTCATGCTTTGCCTTTTGGGCGAAACTGCAACATTCTTTTTTTTTTTTTCAATTATTACTTTGTCTGCTTCATGTGAAGATCGTGGGTACTTGGACATTACCCTTCCAACGTTCGTAAATTTAAACGGATGCAAAACTCCCAGTTATTCGCTTTGATTCTCGGATACGCGAGGCTGATTGGCCTACATGTTTTGCATACGTGCAGGGCTTGAAAATCGTTGTTTTGGTTATAGTCCGGTATGTACCGCTTACAGTGCAGATATTCACGACTCCGGCGACTTACGTTATAAGCGGTCTACACTCTATAACAAACACAGATGTACCAAACTTTGGGAGCATAACAAAGTAAACCTAAAAGTCACAATTCTTTCTCTCGACAATATCAGCGTGCACTTGTAACAAATATGAGATTGATAATGATCAAGCTTTAGTCACTGAATGGCTCATTCGCCATAAGGGTAGAGGGTTAGGGGAGTTGGGAAGTACAGTGGAATCTCGATGATACGATCACGGCTAATACGAATTTCCAGATGATACGAATTTTTCCGTGGTCCCGGCCGAGTCCCATTACTTTGCAACGTGCTAGAGTACGGTTGTTACGAATCGATTTTCGAACCGCGTTGGTTGATACGAATAAACGCCGCCCCACCGACGGCCGCGAAAGAGAACGGCACGCAGTCACGCGCTTTCTCCCTTTCTCTTTTGGTTGGGAGGCGCGGACGCGACACCGGAAAGCGCAGAGGCCGGGACTGGGCGCGAAGAGTTTGAAGCGGTGGCGCTTTTGTTGCTTTTGCACTTTTCCTCCTTTTCGGCGGCCGCCCATCGGACGGAGTGGCTGCTGTGCTTCGGGCCGCATTCTTTGCGTTTGCGCCATTTTGCCTAGTCGCAGCGAGCTATGTCGACCGAGATACGATCTCTGCTGATTCGCGCGGCGGTACGCCAAGGCACGGGAGCCTCCGTTGGCGCGTCTTCCGTCGACTGCGTTATCGGTGCCGATGGCACAGGGCGATTGTCGGTTTCACTGCTGGAGTCACACGGTGCAAGATAGCGCGGCACGTTCAGTCGAGTGCTCCTCAGCTTGTCCCGCTAATCGCTGTATTTTTCTTGCCGTAGGAGGCTTGTGCTTCCGTATTCCGAAGGCGTGCTTCGTCCAAAATTTCTCCTCCAATGAGCGACGATCCATTACTAACCTGGGAGCTCTCAGTAATTCGAATTCTGCGTGTCAAGTGAAGACGCCGGCGTGGTTTACGAAGCAGACAACTGCGGTTGCCATCTTGCCCCTGCCACAGCAGAAACCAATGGAGAGACGCCTTTCAGCACGGCAGCCAATCGGAGGCCCGCTTTCATCGGAGGGCCCGTGTGACTACCTATCGCAGACCCGCGCTTCTTTTGAGTTTGCGCGTTTGTTACAAGATGGCGACGACGGACGAATTGAGAAGCGGAAAAACTTTGAGCTTTCGAACGATACCAAGATGGCGGCGCTCGGTGGCGGGAAATACGAGATAAGTCTCCGTGAATTGCGGTGATCTGGCGCGATTTAAAGCTGTTTTCTCGCCCTACGCACTGACGAATAAATCTTTTTCGGCCACTTTTAGTGCGTTTTCAGCCAAACCATTTTGATACAGCGTAGATTAGGCGTTGCAGATACCGAAACGCGTGGTTTTCAAAAATCAATTTTTCTCGCCATTTTCGCGATCTGATCCCCTCATCCCCCCATAATTTAGTTAGTTTTAATTGTGTTTCGATGATACGAATTTCGGCTTATACGAATATTTTTCATGACCCCGTGAGATTCGTATCATCGAGATTCCACTGTATATCAGATATATAAGTAATGTGTTTGCGTGTCGGATGTGACTTTCTTATGATGATGTTTGACTATAATAATGTTATTAAGTTCGCGAATATAAAAAATGCAGTTGTGAGGCTAGTACTGTGTGTGCCCATGTCTTTCCTTCTATTCCTCTCCTCTTTTTTGGAAGGGAAATGGTGTTCATTCAAGAGTAACAGGAAGGTACAAAGGAAACCCATACAGTTTCTGAGGAAAAGCAGCCGCTGTCCTTTATAAATTCAAAAGTAAACGTGAGCTATAAACAGCCTTAGTGGAGCACTTTGTGCTTACGAACTGTGCAGATGCATTTTTTTTTTTTTTTTGTTGGTACCAAAGTTATTGTGAACACAGGAGAAAACATTTTGCCAGCCGTGCCAAGCTTCTCACAACTTCATTGTCCACCCGAGTGAACAAATACAGTAACATCCTGCTAACTCGAAGTTGTAAAGACTGGAGAAAATTTCTAGATAAGCGGAGTTTCGGGATAAGTGAATTCACGGAAATATAAGCCCCTGCCTGCGCATAGACCACATAGAGCCTTTCAAAGTAGGCGCCAGTAGCTGCTAAACTTATCGTAAAAGCTCAATATACAGTCGCCAACCGAAAATTCAAACTCAACGGTAGCAGCCGAAACATACGAATAATCGGGAGTCTAAAGTACCAGATTCTCCCGAAAAATAGGTGATTTTATTTCACAAGTGTAAGGTGTGCCGTATTCTCGGATTGTCACTTTCGAAGATACTTTCAATTTCGCGTGACTATTGTAAAGACACATTGGCGACTATGAGCGATGGCATTCTTGGCACAGTGTCAAGCTGTTATCTTTCGCATGACTAGCACAAGACACGTCAGCCTCTACCAGCACTGTCGTTCCTGGCACAGTGCCAAACATGCTATCTTATCACTGTGCGGAAACACTGCAGCCTGTTGACACGTCTCGTGCTATTCATGCGAAATATCGAAGTATTTTTCTAAATACATCACTCATAAATACGGCCCAAGTTTGTCAACGCATGTTGCTGTGCGCACATACACTTGCCCTTGGCCTAGACATTCCATGGCCATGATTTTCTAGCAATGCCTTTTATGCTATTCCTCTTCACACGTTTCGTGCTTCTTCAGTAATCAGAGCAATCCGCGCACATTGTCAACGGGATCACCCAGCCATGAACCGTAGATAAGAGTGGCCTAACATGGAGCGGAAGGCGTCGCTACAAGATTGTAGCCCATATTTCGACCATTGTCATGCTGTCGCTTCAGATAGACAAAAGTACTTTTGTGATTGGCATGGATTATCTGCTACTTGTGTAGCAGCGTACAGAGACATAAAACCTTGAAATTAACTGGCTGCTGGAGTTAATTGAACTGTAGTAAAGGGCTGTGTTGTAATGGTACATTAATTTATTAAATTATCTGATTATTAAATTAATTAACTGCGTCTGCATACTACATTCAGTGAATGCTGGCTGTGGGACAGCGGGAAATTGCATGCACTTTCTGCCAAACAAGAGTGGAACTTGCTTCCATCTGCAAACACATCATCTCGTCATGAGAAATGTTTCTGTTATCGCAATTATAGGTCACCTAGAGAGAGGCAATGGTGGCTGATAAGAAATATTTCGCACCCGCGCAGGCTTGCTGGGGCCGGCGCTGTGCCTTTCACTGGTTCCCCTGGTGGGGTGCGATGCCAGGGCGGCACTGGTGTGCCTGGTTTCTGGCATGGCCCTGTACGGATTCACCGTTGGGGGACAGAGCCCACTGACCCTGGACATCGCGCCAGACTTTGCAGGTGGGCACGAATTTGACCCGCTGCAGTGGCGCGGCGGCTATGGCAAGGTTGCGGGTTTGATTCCCTGCCATGGCAGCTGCATTTTGATTAGGGCAAGATGCAAAAATGTTTGTTCTGTGCTTTGGGTGCACAATAATAAACCCCAGGTGGTAAAAATTCTGGTGGCAGATCATTAATAGAATCTGCTATCGCACTGTATCTCGGGTGATAACATGAGGAGTCCATCAATTTCTCAGCCGGCTAATCTGCGCTGGGTAAAGAGAAAAGGGGGGCGAAGCTTGTCCTGGAAGTAGCCTATCTCAAAACTGTAGGTTCTAATTTAATTTAGGTTGTAAAATTTAATCCAGATCACTCTTATCTGTGACCTGTCATCACCCAGGTTTGACTGCAGTACAAGCAGTGCTAGTACCAGCATATTTTACTCTGCTGTACCAGCACTGCGCCAGTACTGTGTTATCAGCACTATTGCAAGTGCGCAGTGTCCTTATAAAGAAAGGATATGAAAAGCTCCTGTGTTGGGCTTTTAGTACTTGCATCCTGGTGAACAGTCTCCCTTTTATGCAGGCACGGTGATGGGCATTGTGAACTGCATGGGCAACCTGTCGGGCATGCTGGCGCCCCTGGTGACCGGCTACATCATTGAGCATGACGTGAGTTCCTTCCCCATTTTGACAGACAATCCCTGCGTCACTTGCTAACTTGAGTGCGTGAAGCGTGTTATCTGCATTTCTGGTGTTCTCAGCAACAACTTGGTTGACAAATATGAATAGTGGAAAATCAGTGCATCACCAGTCAACTTCAGTGAAGTCAAGAATAAATTGTCTTATCAATTATCATTCTATTTTAACAGGCACCTTTTTTTTCTGTTTTTATTGTGACAGCAATTATATGGACATTCCAGGCAAATTTTCTCCGTCGCCATAATGTTCCGTATAAAATGCAAGTGTGATAAGAATGAGCAGCGCGCGCGACATATGTTGCTGGTGCAAGGCCAGGCATGCGAGGGTGAGCTAAGGCTGATGGTGGCTTGATGCGCGCCATCTTCCCACATGCCCAATGTCGGAGGTCATGTGATCAAGCACACACTAGAGGAGGTAAGCACGCATCTCCATGGCTGCGCATGGCTGTCTGCGGGGCTGAGTGAAAGCATGGTGGTTTCACGGTATGTTGGAGGTACCGTAAAATTCTGAGCAAGCGCCCCCCCCCCCCCCCTAACTGCACTGCTAATTTCAAATTTTGGGGTGCCCCGATGAGCCATTTCATCGAATCATGGTCGCACCCGGGCGCCCCAGTGGGCGTACGTGCGCATCACGGCAAACTGCGGCTGGTGGTCTGTAATTCACGGACCGCCGGCCGACGGCGAGATCTGCCTTTCACGCGGCACAGAGGATTTCCCTGCGGCACAGCGACGTGACCACTCAGCGACGCTCTGGTGTCCCCGGCAGCTTCACCGCTGCTAATCACTCGCCACTGATATCGTCACTAGGCCTTTTCCAGTTCACTTCGAATCTGTTGCAGACGCTCCCAAGCAGCAATGTTTTGTTACCGTCGTTGCCGCTTTACCCTCTCCTCGCAATAATTTCACACAATGAAGAAAACATGCTGATATTTGCAGCGCCACCAGCTGCGATGCGAGCATGGCCGAGCTACGGTTTGCTGTCCGCATCGGTAGCCATGCACTGAAGCTGAGCTTGACTTGTATCAGAACTCTCATTAGTGCTAAACGATTTCACCGTGGACATGGTTTTTAATAAAGTGAACATTACACGTCACTTTGCTCTAGCAGACATAATTTTGCCTGGAATAGAAGCTGCATAACCAATGTTCGTTTCGCCGGTCGCGGTGGCACGTCGGTGCAGCGTCGATGCGCTCTTTCTGTAGTTCTTTCGGTGGTTTTGAGAGTGATAAACACCACTAACAGATCTTTGGCCTAATAAAGTTCATGTTCAATAAAATTTTAATGCCATTCCCACTGCGCTTCTTTTTTTTTTGTTTTGTTTTTTTGGCGGGAAAATTTAGTCGTTGCCATCTTGAATTTTGGTGCCGTTCGGGATAGCGTCCCCGCTAACTTTGCCGGTAATTTCGACTTGCTTGAGGGGGGGGGGCACTTGCTCGGAATTTTGCGGTAATCTATGGCTGGTGCAAAGCCTAAGAGCAAGCCAAGATGGCTGGTGCCTTCATGTGTGCTGTATTCCCGCACACCTAATGTTGGAGGTCATGTAATCTAAGTTTCCGTGATGTGGTGAAGCAAGCAGCAGCATGAAGCATTTGCTCTCCAAAGCCAGCTTTTATCATGCCAGCCTTGTTGTGACAGTGAGTGCTTGCAGTCACAGAGTGAGATGTGTTCATGTTTGTAAGTGCACATCACTATGCTTCTTTAGTTATAAGCAAATGTTTACTGCAATTTATACTGCCGACAAACTACGAACCTTAATTTGTGTAATTGTCAAATACTTTGCTATTGCTATCAATGCTTCACCTTCCGGGCAAAATTGCAGCTTCTTTATTTCTTGAAGAAATAAAAAATGAGCTAGAATGACATGTTTGCTATGAATGTACGCAATTGGACGATAAGAACTGCTCTTATAGTTCAATTTGACCATAGAGACCTATTGTTTATACAAGATTATAATGGCGCATTTATCTATGTCGGCATGTATACAGCCACCGCTTGCTGTTCGCTTCGACTACATGCAGTGGAAACCGTGCACCGATGACATGAATTAATTACGTAATGTCGCAAAACGTACAGGTGTGCGCATATGATAAGCGTCGTATCCCACGGAGACTAGCAGTTATAAGCGTCCCAGGCAGTTCGAGAACAGCAACTAGGTGGTCATGGGAGGGTGGTTGCTGCTGATTTTGACAGCTGGTCCTTACTTTTCATGCTTTTCAGCTGGCATATACCGTATTTATTCGAATATAAGGCAAGGTTCTTTTCCCAGAATTTTTACCCTCGAAGTCACCCCCCACCTTATACACGAATTTTGCCTTTAGGTGTGGCTTCACGGCAGTGTGAATTTCGCCTTACAGTATGGCTTTACAGCAGCGTACGCTGTGGTGCCGTAAAGCCACACTATAAGGAGAAATGCGCGCTGCCATGAAGCTACACCTAAAGGCAAAATTTGCATATAATTCGCACTTCGCGTGTTGAAGCTACCGTCCCCCCCATTTCATAGTCGCCATTTTGCATTTTGGCTGTGTTAGTAATTCAGTATTTCAGGTGATCCTCGCCGAGTTTCGATAATCCGTCAGCTATTCTGTATTGCCTTATATTGGGGTGCATACTCAAGTGTTTTTTTCTTAGGTCCCCCAATTGCACCTTCGCCTTATAATCATGACCACATTATAATCGAGTAAATACAGTAGTTTGTGTGTTTGATAGCGTTTTTGTTAGAGTAAATCCTGCGTGCATAAGCACTCACTTACAGAGCACGTAGCTTTCAAGCAATAACACCGATGCCTGTTGTACTTGGGTGGCAACTGAGTGAGGCTGCTGGGGACGTATTTTCAGACAATCACTTTCGGTAATACTATCCCTTTCGCATAACGTAGTGCTCAACCAACCAATCAGCTCATCTGGTCTTGCTCAACCAGCCAGTAAGGACACACTGATAGTGATATCGCTGAAGGTGACTGTCCGAGAATAGGTCCCCTGTTTGCACTGCAGTATCACTTGTTGCCTATTTGGCATAAGAGCTAGGCAAACTGTGCTTCTCTTTAATTAGGAAATTTGTCAGCATAATAGTATGCCCAGCTCTACACTTTACGTAGTCTCATTTCGTTGATCGAAGCACCAGTGAGTGCGACCGTTAGCCTTCAATCAAGAACGGTGGCGTACTAGTGTTCACAGCGTGCCGTCTCGCCGCTTCCCACTTCTTGTGTGTACATCGTACTATGCTAAGAGTGGTTCACGTCAAGTCGGTAGGGCCAGGACTGAACTATAAAAGCAGTTCCTTTCATCCTACTTGCTTATTCTGTAGTTCAGGTCCACCGAAAGTTGCACGAACTCGTCAGCTGTGCTATGCCTAATTAAGCTGTGCTGAACAAGATCAGCGACACCTCGAACTTGATGTGTACGGCTGGCAAAAGCTAGAAATTGTGCATTTCAACTTAGGAAGTGCGTCTCGACTCACTTTAAGCGTCGGTAAATATATATAAAAGAGCAGTTGCTGCAGCATTTGTGTTCTCGGTGCGATGTCACTCAGCGACCACTTGCACGACAATCGGCAGACTGGTTTTGTCGCCGTCGTCGGCACGAAAGCCTATCGCACTACGACGACTTGCTGTCATCGATCGTACGGTGTCATCCTAGTATGACAATATGTCTCCCATCGGCACAGCCTGCCAACTAGTCAGCCGAACATTGGTGTCAGCCTCGGGTTGACTTCTCGTTATCGGTATCGTGCTGGCCTATAGTGTGACGTACCACATGTTAACCGAATATCATTGTGAAGAGCTGGAATATCCACCAAAAGAATAGGGTAAATACCTTGTCATTGGCTCTGTGCTGACAATATGAGTTCGCATCCACATCAACTATGCTGCAGGCTACCTGCGCTACTCCATATGCATGCGTCGTCTGCTCCACAAACCATCAACGCCATATAAAACGTTTTAGCTGCTCGCTGCTAGGGTACAGCGCATGCGTGCTTGGAGCTTGCAAACGGCAGATTGCACTTGGTGTTGGATTACTGAAACATTTCAACGGCCATTAAGTTTGCTTGGTAACAGTGATGCAACTCCTTCGTGTTGATAGTTTGAAAATTTTGAAGTACATTGACTCGTTAGCTGTTGATCAATGTTTGTGTGATGCTGGTGTAAGGCACTAATTACCTTATGACACATATTGCAATTTACAAATTTTAGCTCGTCGGACTGCAAGGCTTATCCACTCTAATATAATTCTATGGATGACATCATTTTCGAGATGTGCACCATCGTACACCTGTCATCATTCTCAGTGCACTGACAGCAGCTCTAAATGTATAGCATGCAATGGCTTCCCATTTGCGCTGCATAACCGTAAAAGTGCCATGTAACCAGGGGCGGATCCAGGTTTTTTCTGAGGGTGGGGTCAGCTTCTGTCGATGATGATGATGGTAGCCTTTATCATTTACCGAAATTCACCGTTTCTGCTCACGATAAACCCGCGTTTTATATGGCTAGAGCAACACCTGTAGCCCGCCATGGTGGCTCAGTCAGTTCAGGCGTTGCGCTGCTGAGCACGAGATCGCGCGATCGCATCCCGGCCGCGGCGGCCGCATTTCGATGTAGGCGAAATGCAAAAACGCCCATGTGCTTGCGTTGTAGCGCACATTAAAGAACCCCAGGTGGTCAAAGTTAATCTGAAGTCTTCCACTACGGCGTGCCTCATAATCACAACTGGGTTTTGCACGTAAAACCCCAGAAAGAGGAAGAAGCCCTATAGCTAAGCCAGGTATCGGTTTCTCCGAGCTTATAGGAAAAGGACGTTACCCAATACAGCCATGTGCTTGGCGGCTGTGCCTGATAATACAGGTTGTTCAAAACTAAGCTTTATGGTTTTCTTAAAATTAGGCACTGGGAGGCACGCGAATACCACCTGTGCAAATAAGTTATGTGGCCAGGGGGGCACAAAGTGAGATGATAATTATCGCTGTGAGCAGCCCAATTAACTAAAATTGAACTATTATTTTTTGTCGACTGCAGTAAGTGGGTATGTTTGTACTGAGAACTTAGAGTATCAGTATCAGTCGGAAGAATTATTCTAGCGTGTTCGTGCTCCGAGATATCCGACTCCAAATTTCAAGTGTACTGCGCAGAGTTATCGACTTGACGCGAGAGTGGTTTATGCTTCGCGTTGCTGTGGAAGGGAGGCATTTTGAACATCTTTAGGGCATTGACATATTGATGGGTGAAGTGTTGTCATGAGATTTGTGCATGACAACACCAAAGTTAAAGCGGCAGTATGAAATATTCGTTAGCATAGCTAAAAAGGTTTCTGCTGTTGATGGTGCAGTTGTTGCTTTTGATTTCAATAAAACTTACAATACTTGGAAATCAGCAGTCACTTTATTTGCATAGCCCAAGCAAGGACCATGCCCGGTCGTCTAGTCCCCATTACGCACGCGCACTGCCCTCCGGCTTCTCCGCTCGCGCCATTATCTCGGCATGGCAGTTGCCGCCATCTTTACAGGCTGCACGGTCGCGTGTTACGACAGCGGTTACAGGTTCTTCGATATTTTTTTGTTTCGCCAGCCGTGAGGGGAAGGGGGGCAGTTATTATCTTTGCCAATGCCTCCGCCGCGTTGTCGGACTAAACGCTGCACCCAACAGCCGCGTCACATCAGGGAGGAGCTTTGCGCCGATCCTCACTCTCTTGCATGCGTAATCATGCGAACGACAATTAAAATTTCCAGTTGGATTTCTCGGAGCATAGACATGCTAGAAGAATTCTTCCAAGTGAAACTGTGCAGAAACACAACTGTCTCTAACTTTTGAATACAAACATACACACTTACTGCAGTCAATAAAAAGTTAATTATTCAATTTTAGTTAATTCGGTTGCTGACAGCGATAATTATCTCACTTTGTGTCCCCCTGGCCACGCAACTTATTTGCGCAGGTGGTCTTCACGTGCCTCCCTGTGCCGAATTTTAAGAAAACCATAAAGCTTAATTTTGAACACCCAGTATATCAACCTGTATTGTTTCTTAAAATAAAATTTGGGATGGTCTGTCGCAGGTTCGTTATAAATGCGTAAGCACGGGTCCGTCTTTGGAGTTCTGTTGGGACACCTTGATTTCCTTAAGAAGATTCTTTGTGTTCGCCTGAGACACCTTCATTTCAACGCGGCAACCACTACGCTGGTTGTTTGCGATATGCGAATCACCGCGCATGAAGACTCACGACGCCACCTATAAGAAGAACGATGTGGCGTAGTAGCCGTGAGCGCGAGCCAGCGTCTTCATGTTTTGTTTCCCACGCGACGTCATCCTTTTACACAAGGCACGCATCCGCTCCAGTTTCTCTAACCACGCGACGCCATCCAAGGCCCGCGCGCTGGCGTTGGCCGCTGACGTCACACTCCCCCACTTCGCAGCCGCTGCTCGAGGCTTCGCCCCGCTCCGCGAGAACGCCCACTCAGATAAATGGATCCGGCGGCTTCGAGCTTCCTATGCTTAATGTACGACAATAAAACTGCGAAGTTACAATGAAAAACTTGTAGCGTACGAACGGTACTGTGCTCGTACTGTATATTGTTAACGTGTAACTGTGATCACAATGAGTGCTACAGTTAAAAAAAAGTTGCCTATGCGTAGTTCTTAGTTTAGCTGTTAGTTGTTATTATTTATATATGAACACTTCAGCGAGAGATCTCTTTCATTAAGCAGGTTGGTCGCGGAACCGATGACAGCAAATGAGGCAACCGATGACACCCCAATGCTGAACTAAGTTGATCAGGCGCGAAGGCGCTCGCGCAGACATCGGCGTGCTTGGCAAAAGGGACGTCCCCTCGTTCATTCGACGCCACCGACGGGACGAGTAAGGCACGGCCGGCGTCAGGAGGTCCAAGGTGTTCATGAGAAAAATTAACTACGGCAACTTCGCGACAGCACACCCCTACGGAGTTACAACTAAGCTTGTGAGCGAGCTACCTTTACTTCTACATGGCTGATACCACTGGTACTCACGAAAAATAATTTTGAAGAATGCTGGTGGCCACATTTTTTTTGACAGGGCCATCCCCCTATCAGCGAGGGGGCGATACAGAAATCTGAGGGGGGGGGGGGGTCAGGACATCCGGACATTCCCCCTGGATCCGCGCCTGCATGTAACTGACAGGTGGGCTTGCTGGTATGGAATCGCAGTAGCTTAACAGTGTTATGGAAACACAACACGCCGAAGAAAAACACATGGGACAAGCTCTAGGCTTCAAGTAAACATTTCTTCAGGAAGTGAGCAGTAATATACCAGGTGTTTCTGTGAAGACTAAGTAATTTTTAACAATCATCTGTGGCAGATAGCGCAATTTTAGTCCTTGAGCTTGTCTACTTGAAGAGGCAAACATTACTTACACAAGAAATCCAAGTGCCTAATCTACTGATAACAAAAATTCACTTATTAATTCAACAAATTGCCTTATGTCACATATTGCAATTTACCAATTTTAGCACGTGAGACTGCAAGGCATATCCACTTAAAAAGAATTCTGTGGATCACATCATTTTCGAGGTTATGCACCATCAAACTTGCTGTAAAAGTGCACTGTCATTCCACTTACATTTTTAACCAAACCCCGTTTTATGCATTGAAGCCCAAAAGTAACTGAACCGCCAATATATATCTTTGCAAAGTTCGGGAATTAATATCTCGAAACTGGCCCATCCTGAGAGTTCATTCCAATTGGATCTACCTTGCGAACTCCCAGGCTACAATTTATAAATTCCAATATGTCCTGTAAAGTTATTAGTTTAAACATTGGTGAACTTTTTTTAATTATTCAGTAACGCATTTCGATTTCTCGCCCAGATAATGTCCACCTGTTTGGGCAATCCAGCTCAAAGATTATAATTGCACTGTCTGCCACAGATGATTTTTAAAGTATTATTGCGCAACAAAAAGACATGGACGGGAGAGAAGTCCATGTCTTTTTGTTGTGCAATAATACTTTAGTAATGGATTACCTACTTGCCCAGAATGCTGCTCTCATTGATTTTTAAAGTTTACTGGAAGTCTTCATAGAAACACCATAACAAAATGGCAAATGAAAAAAAAGGGGGGTACAAGGGCATTCACAAGCGCTTAGTGTAAAAAGAAGAACCTACCACATTTTGTATCCTATGACAAAATGAGTGCTGCTGCAACATAAATACCTAAGGCCAACCTGCACAGAACAAATGTGTGCATGAAAATCTACCTTAAAGCACTGCCAATATTTTCCACATCGCACAGCTATGGCAACAGTGAAAAGGTGCAAAGGTGACGCTTTCATATAAACTGCATGGCCTACAAGATAAGCGGTGCAGTATTTTGTGCTACTTGATCTCGGAGGTCGTGATAACTATGATGAGGTAATTGGGATTACATGTTGACAAAGAAACAGATTAAAAAGCATTCTTTTGCCCAGAATCTCGTGGAACATAATAATAAGCTCAGTTATTAGGCATGGGAATCACAATTCCACAGATTTTTTTTTTTTTTTTCATGCACAAGACACTCCCATGATTAACCGGATTTTGTGTGTACCTGACTGTTCAAGTAGAGCTGAGCTTCATTGACATGTTCAAACGCAGGAGAGCCTGGCACAGTGGCGCAAGTTGTTCCTGCTGGCATCGGCCATCTACACTTTTGGTGCAGTGAGCTTCGTACTGTTCGGCTCTGCCAAAGTGGAAGAGTGGGGTGTGGCACCCACCAAAAAGAACAGCCTGATGAGCTTCCCGCACCCGGAGTCCGACTCGGAAGAGGACCCCGAAGACTTCCATGCTGTGGCTGCCGAGATGCACCTAATGTGATGCTCCCTGTGATGCACATTGTCACATGTGATTTCTTCTCGCATATGGTTACGAACCGGTGAAGTCCTGCGACGCACTTACCCAGTCAACGTGCGAAGGCCTCCTGTGATGCACCTACAAGTCATCGCACATCATCACCTATGTGGCAATATGGATTCTCCACCTGTGACAAGGTTTTTAAGAACACTGCACAAATCGTGCTCAGTTTTACCAGATAACTACGAGTAGCCAGCTAGTTAGGCATGTCATATTGCAATATTCCGCATGCAGGAGATTGTCAAATGTTGTTCAGCAGAGAGCGTGAAAGGCTTCTTTGTTTGGCTCTTAGCATGGCGGCACCATCTGGCTGGCTAGCAATGTAACCGCAATGGACTTGGTTTTCCTTTTGTGGTGCATGCCGCTGTGACCATCGCACATCTGGTCAGTTAATGTGTTTCATGTACAACCCACCCCACCTTCCTTTTTTTTTCACTCTCTCTCTCTCTCTATCTTTTTATAGTGATCCAGCACAATTTGCATGTTGAACTAAGAGAAACAAACGTATAGGAGAATCAAACTGCTCATTCGCAGCATCACAAGTAGGTATAGCGGGATGCCCTCTGACAATCCTAGGGAACCGTTGTTAGTTGGTATTTGGAGTTGCAAAACATTGATGTGCTCGGTTGTCATGGCAAGTGGGGAAAACAAGGGAGCTTTTTAAACCACCAAATTACCAAGGCACACAATTGGGCTCAAAAAAATGTGAAGTGCTTGCAGCAACTTCTCCCACTTCGTGGTATTGGACCATGCAACATCAGTGGACTGTGTTCATTGTACTAATCTTTTAGCAGAAAACAATAACCTTGAAGCACAAAGATTGTTTGAACCTGTAGCAAACATGGCATCACATGTTGATAGGTGAGGCACCTTCTTGTATCGGTTAGCACAAACACTGAACAGAGTGTGCAGGGAAGCAGGTTCCTGGTAAAACTTGTACTTAGATAAGGACAGACTGCCTTCATTTGTTATTTTCTGTTGCTAAAACCCTACAGCCATCTTTTTTAGGTGATGGCTGTCAGGTGATGCATGGTGCTTTTACTTCCATTGTTTGTTACATGATGCTTCAATGATGTTCATTGATACTTTTTTCACGTGGCTTAGAAGAGTTGTGGGCACAAACTGTAGCGCAAACATAGCACAAGGCTTGGCACGTTCAGAAAGCGTCTTTCATTGGTTAAAGAGCGGCCAAGGTTACTTTGTGCTTAAGTGTTTCCATACTGGTGACTCTGTGATGAAAGTTTAATCTGAGAAAGTGGTTTTATAAGCTGAAGATTTGTTTTAATTTAAGAAATTAAAATGCTGCATACTCGTTAGTTTTTTTTTTTCTTTAAACAAATGTACATTCCATTGTTGTCTGTTTTTAAATTTAACCGTGCTAGTTGTTCACGGCACCATTACTGATGGTCTGTTCCTGTTATCTATGAGGCCATCATCACCATGGTTGTTCAATGTGATCACTTTTTTACTCTTTTTTTTTTGCATGGAGCTGTTTAAATGCTTTTGTAGTGCGAGTAGACATCATTGCAGATTGCTAGAGATTATTTTCAGCACCTTCCTTTAGTGATTTGCATGATCTGCTCGTGTGGCTTGAGTGTTGTCACTCAGCGCAAGGTTGCTGGTTTTATTACTTGCCTCCTGTACGGCTGTATTTTACTAGAAGTGATGATCTGAAAAAGCCTATTTCTTATGTGGTTTTAGCGCATGTTTAAGAGATGTTAAGAGAATTAAAAGCTGTGCAGATACCATCGAAGGTGACTGTCAAAGTAAGAGAAGCTTTGCTTCCTGTCTTTTGGCTAAAGCCGGTTTGACTCCATTATTTGTGTTCTTTCTGAAAGTATTTGATAGCCACCATTGTCTCCCTTTTATTGTGCATAGCTGGGCTGGAACGCACGCACAGCCATGAGTACCCCTGGGGTAGTGTTACACAGTGCCGGGCACATCCTTACTGCCACCAACTCAACACATTTGTGTGACACCATGTGCCATCCTTTCCTCAACACCCCTTCCTCATTTGCACTCCCTCTCCACCCCCTTACCAGCACGTCCACCTTTTCACAAATGTGGGCGAAATGCAAAAACACCCATGTACCGGGCATTGAGTGCACTTTAAAGAGCCCCGGGTGATCATGGTTTTGGTACGTAAAACCCCAGAATTTAATTTTTTTACCACTTCACAAATATCCTCTTCTCACTCCAAAACAGAGCATCAGAATCCATCTGGCTCCACAAAGAAAGATTCGCTTTAATAAGTTATATTACACTTTTAGAACCCCTCAAATAGACCCATCACAGTGCCTTATTCGCTGTGCTGTACTGCCACTAAAAATGAAGTCGCAGGTTTGATTCCCAGCTACGACGGTCATATCCCGATGAGAGTAGAGTGCTAAAGCACCTATGTAGGATTTGTATATCGAGGCACATTGAGAATCACGAGGTATTCAAAATTAATTTGTAGCTCCACGTTTCCCATGACCATCCCCTTCATTGCTCAAAAGCTGCATTGAGGTGTTAGACACCCCCAGCCAATCAAATAAATCAGTACTCAGTGAGATTATCTTACTATGAGAAAAGGTTTCTTTAATCTAGAAAGAATGGAAAAAGTGGGAAAGTTTCCCAGTATGGAAATGGCTGACATTTAGTTACAGGTACCCTGAAACGATTTTGATGATTTTGTACAAACGTACTGAGTCGTTAGGGCAGGCCCTTCCGATCACTAATGGAGGAAGCTAAAGGCCAAACTACACGTATGCGTGGCGGCGCACGAAAGCTACCGCCCACATGCCTCACACATGCACAGATGGTGTACGACAGATCTTAGGCGTCGAAGCGCGGCATGAGCATAGATGTCTTCTCCAGACAAATATCGGTGCTCTGGCTGCCTCACAAAAATACGAAACAATATCTACCAAGGCGAAAATAGTGAGCCAGAACGCATGCGTTGATGCACATCGTATAAGTTCAAACCGCCGCTCCTTGCGAGGCATGGCAAATGCAAAGGCGTGCTGGCAAGTGTATGTGTAGTTTGGCCTTAAGCGCTCTGCGTATAGTGTGCAATTTATTATAAGGTTTTAAAAATGTACATCGATATCGATCGCAGCGGCGCCACTCCCCTGAGTTTTCAACGGCCCCACCCCTATTGACGCGTGTTGTCCATCTGATATCAGTAGGGCAAGCTATCTGATTGGCTACCCAGCACGCGTCATTGATAATTTTTCAAACCTTATGGTGAATAGACGTTTTTAGCAGTTTAAATGTTGGTTAATTTTTTGTATAAAAAAGATGTAACAGAAAGAGAATATGCAACGACAATTTATCACTACACTCAAGCACTTCCGGCACACAGCAAGTGTCATGTGCTTGCATTATGTGTTCCGTGTGGACGCAAGCTGCGCGGTCAATGTTGGTCTCGATCTTTCTTTTCACGAGCACCATGGTTCGCCCTTGTTGCGTTGTGGGCAGCAAATGTAGCGATCGGCGATACGTCAAGCTGCGACATCGTGTCCCTCTGCAAGGCAGCAGAAGGGCGGAGTGGCTGCAGTGCATCGGACTGTCGGTATCCGATCGGCACCAGCAACTATACGCATTTGCAGCTGTCACTTGGCGCCAAAAGATTGCTACCACAATAGAGTGTAACTCGTCCGGTATTCGGGCAAATGCTACCACAAGTACGCTGGGCATTTCGCAAGGTGAGTAGAGGTGCAAATGTGAACGGCCTGCACGGTGCAGCCACTTGGTGGCACAGAGCTCAACCACACAGAGCTATTAATAGCAGTAACGAAATGTATTCTACTTTGCCGCTGGTCTAAATTTTCAGCAGGAGGCTAATCGTGAGCACATTGTCTTTTTAAATGTTTAAAATGTTTTACATTTGGTTACAGCAATATTAGCTCTGTGTTTGGCTGGTTAAGCTCTCCTCCACCAGGTGGCTGGAACATGCAGGTCGATCAGGCTGCTCACTTATATCTACGCTAAAGCTGCTGCAACACAGCAGTATTAGTATGGATTGGCTTTAGTTTACACCTCCACCAATCCGTCAAAATGCCCAGCTCGCCTGTGGTTACCAGAATACCGGACACTGAAGCTGAAATTAGTTCTAGTGGGCAACAATTGCGCACTTGAAAAGAGGGCTAGAGGCAACAGCGCCCGACTATTCCCTCTCACCAGATTATACAATAAAAGTGACCCTGACCCTACAAATTGGTCTCACTGTGGGAAGCATGGTCATGAAATGTCTGTAATACCATGGGAGAGATTGGTGAACTGCCCAGAGGGATGACCTACATCGAGCAAAGGGTAGCTATTGAGCAGAAGAGGCTGAAACGTGTATAGACATTCTCAAGCTACTGATGAAAAAGTTTCCTGATGCAGTGTTACGAAAAGCATTACAAAAAATGCAACTAGTAATGTACTCCGAACAGCCCAGTGGGGCTTTGAACTGAAAGCGATATCTGGCCTTTGTGCCAATAAAATCATAATTATCAAACTGAAATTGAATTCAGTGTAAGATATACAGGGACCAGTAACTTAATACATTACAAAACACTTCTGCAAAGGTTCATCAAGGAGGCTATGGTCATCTAGAGTGGTGATCTGGTGAAGCCACTGCTGATCGTATCGGCAAAGGCTAAAGTACTGTGTGCTAGTGGCACTTGATTCAGAGCGTAACTGTTTTTCAGTTCAATGCAGTTTAGTATTTCCCAGAACACTCCCAGGAGGAGTCTACCATCACATACCCTATTATGAACAGCTTGACTGGTCAGGAGCCATTTTATGGCAGATAGCAAGATGTCAAAGATGATTATAAACAGTTTGCTTACAATTTTCTTTTTTTTTACTTTTTCAGTCATTGCTGCATAAAACATTATACAACTATGTCCAGACATCATACATTCCTTGTGTTCTGTGAAATAAATCCCAGGTTGAACAGAAATTGAAGACTCGCTCTTGCTAATATGCTCACTTCAGCAGAAGTATGTCGTTTCTGGCCATCGATGAAATGTCTATGTTGGTGGTTAATTTCCACCGAGAAACCTCTGACACAGACGTGTGTGCAGAGAGATTAGTTTGACCCAGCCTATCTGTTGTAAGTGCAGGAAGCAAAGAATGAACATTTTCTGTGGTTCACAGGATTGTGTGATGCTTTCAGTGCCTAGTCAGGTGGCATCGTCTGGCTTCATTTTTGGAACCTCTTCTGTATTCCACAAGCATTTAAAGTCGTAGCTGTTGGCATTTCATTCATTCCAATTTTAACATTCTTTTTTTAATATCAGGGTCATTTAGGCATTAAGAGGGAAGTAGGTTAACAAAGAATAAAAGATTGCTTGCATATGCAAGCGTTACACAAGGTGTTCAGTTAGTGCTAATCTGAAGCCTGAAGGATTAGTGTTTAAGGACAGCATTGGTGAGCAGGTGGTTTCGTTCACGGCTTGTTGCAGCTATGAACTCTTGAATTGCTTGGATGTGCTTAGCATGGAGTCATTGGCAGTGTCTGTCCTAAGACATTCAAATATTAATCAACATTGGGTTAGCAAGGAAGCCTCAGGCTGCAGCCAGCTTTCCAACAAAGGGTTCATCAGGGTAACATTAGTTTTCCTTAGCAGGGCGTTGGAGGCAGAAACTTGGAGGTTGACAAAGAAGCTTGAGAAGGACCACGCAACGAGCGATGGAACAAGATAATTTAGCCGTAACATTATGAGACAGCAAGGTAGCGGCATGTACAAACGGGGGTAGCCAATGTTCTAGTTTACATTTAGGAAGAAGAAATGGAGTTTGGAAGGCAACGTAATGCATAAGGCAGGTAACCCACGGTCTATTGGAGTTATGAAATGACTGCCGAGGGAACGGAAACGCAGTCGAGGACGGCAGAAAATTAGGTGGTATGATGAAATTGGGAAATTTGCAGGCATAACTTGGGAATCAGCTGGCACAAGACAAGGGTAATGGGAAATTACTGGGAGATGCCTTCATCCTGCAGTGGACATGCATAGGCTGATGATGATATAGCTTCTTCTCGCTTAAAGGGCAAGGAACCTAAGTGGGAAGAAAAAAAGCAAGTTGAACGCTGAGTAAATGAGGTGATAATGTTTAAACGGAGGAATTAGTCGTGATTTTTAGGGTAGGTGTTTCTTAAGTGGTGGTGGCAGAATCTCTGACTTCGAAGCAAGAAAGCAAAGCAGGTGACAGGGAAAGGAAAAATAGATGGATGTAAGTAAGGGATGTAAAAGCAGTGTGCTTAACTTTGGCAGAAAGGCAGGACATAAGCAGAAATGGGTTTTAGGCAGTAGGAAAAAGGGTAAGGTAGAAAGAAAAAGAAAAAAGAAACTTGGAGAAAGGTCATCAAAAGGTGTCAGATTCAGAGTAAAAAAAGTGAATAGGTAAGTGCATAGTAGCTATTAAATGATACTAAAATTCAATCAAGGATGAATAATAAGGGCTGCTAAACCACTCTGAGCTGAGCTTGAAGGCGAATGAGTGGTTTCTCTTTTGCCTTCACTGCTCTCCTCACAGGCACTTTCTCCTCTATGCCACATATACTTCTCTACAAGACACATGGACAATATGTCAGTACCGAACGTTGGGCTGGTGCTCTTTTCTTGTTTGAAAACACCATAAACTTCCACTTATCAGGACCCCACCACTTTTCGGCTGCAGGCTGTTGCTGCCGCATGTGCAGTGCAAAAAAAGAATGCAAGACAAGGCATGAGCAACTTTAGTGATAGAAGAACTTTAGTGCCGTATACAATATATACGGCACTGGACATGCATAGGCTGCAAAGTGCAAAGACACGCAAAGTGCCGTATAGAATATATATGGCACTTTTTGCTCATGGGACGCCGACATCTAATTTTCTGCGACACGGGACCCTTAACGCTGTCACGTTAATACACTTCCCGATGTTAAATTATTTGATTGTGCACAACAGCAAAGCGAGAACATGAAGAGGAGTGGGCATGCGACTGGGCGTGGGAAACACTGTAAAAAAAAGTTTAAGCCCTTTAGGTGTATATTTTCCTCAAACAATAATAATCTGTTTTGCTTGCATATCGCTTCTTGAAAACTGTGCGCCCAGTATACTCTCCTGTCAAGGATGCTACGTTGCGCTGATAACACGCATGCTGTTCATAATCTGCAAGTACCAGGCACGCAGCATTAAAGAAAAGAAATGCTTGCAGGACAGACAATTATTTTGGGGGGATGAGTTTTTCTTCTTGGAGCAAAGGAGTGCTAGCAGACTGATCACAAGTAGCGTTCCTCGTATATCAACCAATTGACTGCTTTTACCCTGGTGACGTCACATGCCTCGTCCTGTTGGTGTTGCAACGTCTTAAGAAAAGATTGTAAAAGCCAGGAGAGGAGCGCCTGATTGATTTTTAAATTATTGGAAATAGATTAGGGGTCCTTTAATAGAACTTAATTAGTAAAAGCAAGCGTGGCTTCCTAACGTGCTTAAGATCTGTGACCTTGAGGGAGAGGAAGTCTAAATAAGAACACTCTGCGTCAGAACCCATCTCACGATGATTGTCGACGGTAGTGCGTGTAGCATTGAATCAATATTGAATCAACATATTGCCACTGTCGGAACGAGTTATGTATGAGGCGTGTACTGCAGCAGGATTCCTCGTTGGGGCTTCCCCAAGAACACTCGGCGCCACCTAGCGCTGCCGCCGCGAAGCCTGCGCGTGGCCTCCAAGATGCATGGCACGCCGACGCGTGGTGAACACTTCTTTCTGGACACGCTGCATCGTCTAGCGGCACTGTCGAGAAGTTCACGAGTCACCTCTGGTGCCTGCGAACTCTGGGATTTGTTCCTTCGCATGCCGCACACTCGGTGGCACACACTCGGTGTCCCAAGTTGGCGCGAGGTTCATGGAAGAGCGACACATACGCAGTGCATTTGTGGCGCAGCCTGCTAATGCATCGTGTTGCCGTCCTTGAGGAAACCTTGTGACCTAGGTTCGATTCCGTTCAACATCGGAGAAATTTGAGGAATCTTTTTATCGTTGTAGAGCAGCACATTCCCAGTGGCACGTACCTAGTTACCCAAGCTGGTGTCAAAGACATTGATTGAAGAGTGGCACTCGCCTACTGGCACTTACCTGGTGACCCAAGTTGGCATCAAAAGAGGTCCACTGGAGAGCACAGACCGAGTGGCACATATCCAGTGAGCGTTTCGTAACAGCGGTACCCTACCCAGTCTCACATATACAGCGACCCATGTCGGCGTGAAACAGGTTCCTCGAAGGGCGGCACGTATGTACACATTGCCACATACTCAGTGACCCAAGTTGGTGCTACGGTTGGTTTCGAACCCTGTCCCCCCACGGACTACCCAGTAACCCAGGTGGGTGGGAAACCGGTTAGATACAAATATACATAGATACAAATATAGCCCCCGAAAAGTGCGCAAAGTAATCAAAGTAAGTGCACGAGTAACTCATTAAAAAGTGCCCATTGCTCCACTGAAGACAAGTGCCCTTGTTGAAACGTTGATTCAGGTGAGGCGTTCCTCTTTTGTGCACTGTTGATCAATTCATCCAGCGCCTGCTGTACAACCACCTCTGCTAGCGTGTACTTTTGTGTGTGCCTTACACGCGCAAAAAAATATATTTGCATCACAGTAGTTAGTCTATCGTTACAGGCTTTGTGTGCTATGTGTGCTCTTTGGTCAACGTGCACATCAATTGTGATGCATTTGCATTGTGATGCATGTGCAAAATAACCGCCAAAATTTGATAATAGGCGAGCGGCCCTTGCACATGAACTATCTGGCTGCGTCACACAAACTAGGTAGTTGCTCAAGTCACTAGTACTAGTAGACTCATTCAAGTCACTTGCCCAAGTACCTTTGCACACCAATTGCCATGCCCGAGTTAAGCCATGTCGCAAGTTGCACTTGCTTCCTCCCTTTTCCGAGATAATTTGTAAGTGGTGAAACCCACATGCACTGGTAATGCTACCTACACAGAAGTTGGTCAAACCGAAATTTCATGGCAACTTTTGCTTGTATACGGCAGGTGGTGTGATGAAGCTTATCTGTCCTACACTAGATAGTGTTGCTTGCATCCATTATGACGTACCCGCACAAGAAGTCCCATGCTGTTTTCAAATGACAGATATTCAAGAGCTTCCTATGAACTCCGATTCACAGGAATCCATAATGTGTTCAAGTGACAATGATACCAACAAAAGGCCATATAATTTGCATAATTAATTTTCTTTTTAATATTTGGATCAAAAAACTGAAATATTCACCAACATATCACGAGTAACTATACATAAAGCCTGACAGACAGAAATGGAATTTCATGCACTTTGGAAAAATGGTTGGCACACTATAGGAGGTAATGTCCAAAGCGCACGACAGTCCAGAATTGAAGGATTGTAGCCTGCATAGCTCAGCCTTTACAAGTCTGCTGCTGTTCTAAACACCGTCGAGGCATGAATCGAAACCAAGCAAAAGAAAGAGCGAGATTGCACAATCTATTAATGTCACTGCTTCACACTTGGGGGCAGTTTTATGGCCTACTTCAGTGACACAGCAGAATGCACATATGATTGTAAGGCTGCTGATCAAGTTGGAGTACCACTGAAAACGACGCAGTCACGTGCGTATTTGACGATATTTGTAGTCTCATCACTGCGAGTCGCACACGTGACAAGTGAGCACAGTTCTCCAACTCCTAAGGTGAAGAAAGCAGCATTTTACCAATCGTGTTCTTCAACTTGTTCAGTAAAGTTGTGCAAGGACAAACGCCATTGCTGAATGGAAGGCAGCGAGTGACCAAATTTCTTTTTGCCACCAGTAGAACTACTGATGGACTTTTAAAGCACTCTGCCAGGTTTATATACAGAGGTTTACTTACTCAAAAATTGATAGGGCTTTGTAATACTTCTTTAGACGATCTAATGCTGATTTCAGCCAGCTGTCACAGAGGTACAAATCATATTTTAATTTACAAGTTGTCTGTTTTGCTTAGGGCAAAAAAAATTTTTTTTTTTGTCAGTTTCAAGTATGAGGCACAGTTTGTAAGCAGCACAAATAGGAAAGACACTGGTTGTGATTTTGCTTGAGACAGGGTTTTATTGTGTGATGCTAAATTTTTATTCAGACTAATTTGACTTTGTAGAGTTGGTGTTGAAGAAACGCGTGGACTACAATTTTTTTGAGACAGGTCTTGTGGTACAAATGAGAGGTACTAGTACTTTTATTTGTGACCTGCACACTTGGTGTATGTAGTGTGGTAATTATTAGAAGACTGGTAACTGCCATAAAATTTTAGCATTTACAAATGGCTTCTACGAGTGTTCTTCGCATGCCTAATACTTTTTTCGAGAATAAGTGCCCTGAAAGAAATCAAGGGGGGGGGGGGGGGGGATGTAGATAGGAATTTGTCACTCAACAAACCAAGAACTGCCGCTTTCAGTCGATGTGCGATGCAAATTATGGACAACTGCTGTGGGAGATAGCAGCGTTCAGTCTATTGCTTGACTGAATGGGGTTAATGTTTTTGGGGGCATACTTCTTTAGTAACATGTTATCTTTCGCAAACCTGCCTTATTCAGTGTAAGTTGTTCTTATGGGAGATTATTGCATAATAAGATATAACAGCACAGCAGAGCTGGACTAACTACAGAAGTGATGACATAAGTACTGTGTCGCAACTTATTGGTTTATTCAGGAAGTAACACAGGTAGTTAACCAGGATTGTGATGACAGATGCGCTCATGTTGCAAGTGAATGGTTTGTTCAGGAAGTAATGTGAATAATTAAGCAAGATTACAGTAAAACCAAACAGAGTGCAGTAGAAGAAGGAACACCTGGTATGTACAATCAGCAAGAATGACATAAGGTACAAACGCATATGAAGCCAATGAAAGCATAGTGTAACTGAAGTTTTTGTTATGAAATGTGTAATCAATATAATTGAGGGCTAAATTTGCAATGTTTCCATGCATTGTCATAGCAACATCTTTGTATGCCATGATATGAAGCCAATGTCACGTGATTGCACGTGTATAATCACTCTTGGCAACAGCTATAAAAAACCAAGCTGTGAAATAAATGTGCATTATTCTGGTTCCTTAATTTTCGAGTCTGGCTACCCGGCCACCCACCAATGGCAGTCTGGTATGGCCACAGCTACACAGTTTATGTCTTTAATCATAATACAAGGTACAAATTAGTGGCATGATTAAGTGTTGCCGATTGTAAGCTTTACCTAAACTGAAAAAAATTTAAGGACGTGTTATTTTTTCTCCTGTGACAAGCAAACATCTAGCTAACATTTCTTTTTTTTTACCTTGAGCAGAGATGAAAAATGCTTCCATGATCTCTCTCTTAAGTCGGGATTTCTACCAATGTTGTATGTGTCTGATTGAACAAAGTCTACATCCACACATGCAAAAACTAACAGCCACATCCAATGTATTGCATATTAAACTGTCTGACCATGCACAATGCAGTTCAAATGAAGTTTGAACTGCATTGTCATACATTGGTCTTTCACACTCGTATAATTTGAATCCAATGTAATTCATCTGTCCAGGAACAGCTGTAATGTATGGGTGAGCCTCAGATGTAGGATTTTCTATTGATTATGTCCCTATTTAAAGAGTTTCCGTTTTCAAAAAAGCTTTTATGGGCTTTTCCTTTTTTATTCATTTCACCATCCTTTCATTTTCTTGCATTACATGAAGGTTCTAGAAAATCTGTTGGAGAAATAGTGCAAGGTCTTTGAGCAGTCCACTTTCTTCAGATGCAGGGCGCCTGTACTGTGAAGCAATAATACTGTGGCCTGCCGAGGTGCTGTAGCACACTGTGGTGAAGCAGGCTGCACAAAGCACAGGAAGTCACGCTCGTGGACAACCAAGCGTATTATCACTGGTGATCGTGTGCATTGTCGTAATGGCAAATCCCTCCCCACTTTTTTTTTTTTTAATGCGTTGCACATAAGCACCACGAGCTCAACCTGGAGAAAGTAGTGACCATGCTCACACGTTGCAAATCATACCGTGCGAGTCATACCAAGTGCCATATATTTAACCCGAACACGCTTTAAGAACCTATTTGCTTCTTCTTCGGAGGGCGGCGGGTATTTCTTGCTTGAGTACCTTCTATTAGTTAGCTTAATGCATCTTCTTACCCAAGCACTCAATGTTCTTACAGCTCATGTTTAATAAAGTTAAGCTGCTACAGATGGGTCTTCATTGCTTGGGGTAAGTCGGAAAGCAGCTGTACATGAGCTATGTGGAGCCATGTGGAGAACACCAGCCAAAAGAACACCATGCACTGCTTACTCGTCTAACTTGGAAGCACGATATTCTCTCGCATCACTGCATCTGATGGCAATCATGGTGGTTTACGACTCCTTGGTTCGAGGCCCTCTGGTGGAAGTAAAATGGTGTGCATGCTTTTCCTTACACATTACTACAGTTTAAGAATTGCCAAAACACACAAATTGGGCGAAGTTTCAGTGCAGTTAGCCCATCTTCCACAGCTGTTGAAGTTGCTGTGGACAGGGCAGGTGTCTTGCAGTTACTGCACTCTAAAATTTTTTTTTCGTTAGATTTTGACCGCTTTTGGTGAACGCAGTCGTCTTGAATTATTTTGACACTCCTACGTACCATAGGTTTCTTTTTTTTTTTATCAGGTTATCGAAATTGATGAAGCATTGTCCAAGAGAGCTATAAGAACAGATGTATTCAGAAAATATTTTGTGCCTCTTTTTGCCTGTAGTATTGCATCCTTGTAACACCAAACAATTAAAACACAAGGTTGAACAAATTGTCACTACTGGTTTCCATGTTAGAGAAACAGTAATTGTGGACACACATCTAGGGTATAAAAAGTAATCACGTGTGACCATGTCAGTGGCATTGTGTTGCTGTAGTGGCTCCCCCGTCAACATACATATAACAGCCCAAATATGACACGTGCATATGTTACATGTCACTACTGGCCTAGTCAGTTCATACTTGTGGTGTGCTATAGGATGGAAAACAACATGAAATAAGAACACGACGCTCGTTTTTATCCTGTTCTTATTTTGTATTGTTTCGCATCTCATTACACTGCAACTCTAACATTTGGCTTATTCGCGCCTTATGGACATCACATCATAAGCTGTTTTGGCTGCATCCCAGCGGCGGAGGCAACAGTCTTGAATTAACCAAAACTTCATTATTAAGCAACTCCAAAGTGCATCGAAAACATAGCAGGCCAACTGAAATTTGAGGTGTAACTATCAGTGTTAGAATTATCGCAAGTCAACTGCAGTTCCTGCCAGCAGAGTTATTTGTACCATCAGCGTAAATGGAAACGCAAAAAGGGAGACACAGATCAGAAATATACCGCATGTATTTACATGGGAATGCAACATGCACTTGCTCCACAGCATGCCATAGTTCCAAAATGCGCATTTTGGAGCCCGAATTAGGCCACTGCTACATGCGAATGCAATAATAGAAACATGACAGGGACTTCCAGTTGCTTTCAATTTGTTGGCATTTGAACTTATGCTGACAGTAATACACAATGCACAGGTATGTACAGTCGGCGTACACACTAGTTCACGGACCATGGGATCTTAGAAAAAGCCGAATGTTGATCCCAGCCTGGGGAATGCAACCCATTAGTCTGATTTTTAGCCAGTGCTGGTATATGCGAGCAACATATTGTTGTGCAGTTTTACTGGCCACAGTCACAAACTGCTCAGAAATTGAACATTTTCTCAGATCCTGTGGTCTGTAAACTATTAAAGCCAACTGTGCACACCAGCTTTTCCCTAACGCTGCTATTCTGCTGCAGTATTTTGCTGGCACGCAGCGAACCAGCTCCGAAATCACCAACTTCTCAGAAGTCACACTGGTGCTTTAAATTGCTCTTTGTTTCCAAACACCATTTATGAAGGCTTCTGAATATGTACTGTTGAAGGTTGCCAGTCAGGTGCAGAGTTCCAATTATTAGCAAGCAGCAAGTAGTACAGTTTAATGAAGGAGTTGCATTCAGCTTTTCATCTCTCTTTGCTGTAATTATTCTGTTCTGTGGGATAACTTTGCTCATTCATACAGATGCAGATTCGCAATAGACGAAGCACTTTAATAACATGCTGACAGCACTGCAGGTTTTTGGAATAAAGGACTGCCGTTTGCAATGAAAGTAACAACGCTGTGTAGAAGCCTAACTATGGTTTCGTGCAATTAATAAGGCAGGTAAGAAGGAAGAATAGAATAAAAGGCGCACAACATTGCGCACGATGGCGGATTCCACCACCCCACTCCGTTTCATACACATTAGGCAATGCTAGGAAGGCTAGAGAGACTTCTCTCACTGCTTGCATTCATAGAGATATAGCGATATAAATAGTCGTCATTTAAGTTTCAGTGACATTAAGTCTCATACATTGTGTTGCAAAATACGATGTAATTATTACATGGAAGGCCGTCACAGATTTGAACCTATCTACCATTAATGAGCGGAGCGACACATTTCTGTGACCAGCGACCGCAGCGCACCACCTCCACTCGTGACCAAAATGTAGTATGTCACAAACGGCGAGCATAAAGGCGCACAAATACCTGATTTTACATATTCTTACAGCCGCAAGTTGTATACAGAGTAGGTATTCCATAGCAAGTCTCGCAGATCAAGAACAAATGCGCTGCGAAACGCATGGAGCGATACTGCTGTGACCTCACGACTTCCTTCGCCTCTACAGCATTGCCTGCAAAGTATGAAAAAGAGTATAAAGCATTCTATAGGGTGTTTTTTTTTTTAGCTGCATTTTGAAGATTACTTGTAGCAGATAGCACATTCTAACCCTTAATCTAAATTACTCAATGAGGCAGTCACTACTTCTATGAGAAATCAGAATGCTTAATTGAATAAGTAACATAATTACACTAACTAGCTTTCTGATTTACTTTACGGCACATATTTCAATCTACAAATTGCAGCTAGTGAGTATGCAAAGTTCAATCTACAAATTGCAGCTAGTGAGTGTGCAAAGCATAGCGACTTGGAACGAATTCTAAAGATGGCACTGGCTTCGACATATGCACCATCAAACTTTCTGTAAGAATGCATTGTTGGTCCACTTACTTTTTAAGAAAACTGTTTTTATGCACTGAAGCACAAAAGTAACTGGAACGCCAATTAATTTCATTGGACACTTTGAAAATTAATACTTCGAAACTGGCATAGTCTTCAGAATTAGTTCGAAGTCTGTATACCTTGCATCCTCACCATCTACAAATTATAGATTGAAATATGTGCTCTAATGTAATTAGGTTAAATGTTAAATGGCTTAATTATATAAATTATTCAATTGGGCATTTTGTCTTCTCTTTGAACTAATGGCCACCTCGTCAAGTAATCTAGCTCAATGGTTATAATTGTGCTATCTGCCACAGGCAATTAAAAAAAAATGATGCAGCTAAAAAAAAACACCCTGTATCGCTTCATAGGCAGTTTAATTGTGTGCTCGGTAGCGTCAAATTAACGTGGTTGTGCAACACCAAACACGTTTGTACGATCATTTTCACATGTACGAAATGACCGTAACACCATGTATACGTTGTTACCATTTGAAAACGCCAGCATTAGCTGCAGAAGATGGCAGCATAGCGATGGTTCCGTATAATAGCCTATAAGGAGACATACTACTAATCATCAATGCATAACCTAATCAGTGGATGAAGCAGCCATTCAGAACTGCAGGCCCTCAAAGAATAACCTTCGGAACATTTCCCAAGCACTTATGTGCAATCACTAGAAAGCGTCCAGACTCAAGATTACATCTTTTTATGTTAACTGTTCCACATAATAAACTCTAAGATTTGAGAGACATATTTAATATCACACTAAATTTGTCGTAAATCAGCACCACAACTGTGGCAATGTGAAGCACAGACTCATGAAACCCAACAGCAAAAGGCATAACCACGTTACATGTCAATGTGCCACCACATGCATATTTCTGAAATGCGAAATTACCAGCATAAAGCTTTTTTTTTTAAATGACAGAAGCTTAAGGTATCCTGGACATGTTACTCATAAACAGCATGCTGTTATTGACAAGGACATAGTGTTCTGTTCACTTAGTGAACTTGCCCCCTATTGGCAGCTGTCCCATTCTCTACATTGTGCAAGACCATGTCTGCACTGGTGCCTGTTGTTTCTATTCACCAAAATCTGAAACACAACACAATTTCTTGCAAAATATACACCTTTATATGCAATTAATCCAACCTTATTACAATGTTCATATTCTTTTTAGAAACAATTCAGGTCTCAAGCTCAATAAGGGAGTGCTAAGAGCCCAATTGAGTTTCCAGAAAGATCAGCTGCGATATTAGAAAGCCGACACCGGCTGTCATCAGCCACAGATTACATCCTCAAAGGAAGTGCAGCTAGCAATTCTCACAGATTCCAAATCCCAATTCAACGACAGAAAAATTCATAAGCAATTGCAGCTTCAAGGAATGTGTGCCACAGTGAAGCAATCTTCCTTTAGTTAGCAGAAGTGGTATGGATAGCAAAGCCCAGGGCCCACTGGAAAGCTCTCTTAAAGACATCACAGGACCCCACGGTGAGCAAACCAGGTCAATTCATGTTTGATCAGCTCGTGCCACACAATGGCCAGCTCCTTGCTTGCTCGATAACCACAAAATTCTCAACACCCCAGAAAATTCATGGCAAAAGTGCAGCTATTACACCCGCCCAGCCTAAGTGTAAGGTGAGTGCACTCATGAGAGGGCTGTACGCAGCTCTTGCATCAGCATAGAGCCAACCACCATCTTGTCACAGTTCACAGTAAGTGTGGCCTTGGCCGAGCCCTGCGGTAGGCGCACAGTGACCAACACCAAAGACCTCGAAGCTAATGTCTGGCCCGCAAAGCGCACCCATCCGGGCTGTTCATCTTCGACGGCCAGCACGTTTGCAGCACGATGAACACGCTGCCGCACTTTCTCGGCTACCTCAGGCATCTTTTCAAGACTGCAGCTGTGTTCATTCATGCCTCGCAGCCTTCCTTGCTGGGCGAGGAACTCGTCGTGGGTGATGCGCACTGGGCGCAAGATTTCGCCAACGGGTGGTTGAAGCGTCAGCGTGTGTCGCGCACCATTTTCTATAACAACCTCCAAGGTCACCAGCTGGGTGCTGTCGCCAAAATCTATGCCCAAGGTAGCGAGACGTGTGGCACCAGGTGCCAAAGGTTCAGATGCAATGCCTCGAACCTCAGAGGAGATGCCAGGGCCGAGGCGGTCGGTAATTTGCACACCCGGCAACTCCTCTTCACCGTGGTTAGCCAACGTCACCTCGACGGAAGCCATTTTGGGCGAGAAGAGGTGGGGTGTCCGGGTGAACCTGTAGTTGATGGCTAGGCCGGCTCCGGACACCTTGTTCAGGAGCTCCCTCCATTCGGCCGGCACATGAGCAGGTGTTGACACGGCAACAAAGCGAGGTGCCTCTGTTTGTCCTGCCACTGCTGTCACTGTGAGGGCACTCATCGGCTGCAAGGTGGCAGCGATGGGTGCGGTGCTCATGTCGTCCAGATCAAGGAGAAGGTCCAGGTTGCTCCTCGAAGCTGGTACCTTTTTTGGCTTTGCAACCGGTGCTTCGCTGCTCGAACTGGATGCATCCGACTCCTCGCTTTCACTGCTCGAACTTGCGCTCGAATCTTTTGCACTCTTTGCATCTGCAGTGCCATTGACACGACTGTCACCAGAACCAGACTCATCTGAGCTCTCACCAACTCCACTCTCTCGGAGTCATCTGATTCAGTTTCGCTTCCGGAAGCTGTCTCCTCGTCTGACGACCCATCACTCGAGCCTGAACTAGATTCATCTGCCGAATGACTTGAGTCAGTCTCGGAGTAAAAGGACTTCTTTTTGACAACCTGCTTCTTCTTTTTAGAAGATTTCGCTTCCTGCCACACCGTAGGAACTTCCACATTACGCACCGATGTGTCCGGAGCCACCTCTGGAAAGTCTGGGAGCTCCTGGTAACCATTAGCCTTGCCATTGATAAAGTGTGAGAGCGAACCAATCTGGTAATGGTCTCTGTCCTCATATTTTGATTGCAGCACAGGTGCTGGCTTGGATGCCAGCAAAAACTTCTTGGCGTGCTTGTGAAGCACACCACCAGTGTCGCCCTGAGGCATGACCAACTGACGCAGGAACCGCACCCTGTCTCTGATGTCGTAGTTCGGGTCGTACTTAGCAAGGCTAAACACATACTGTGTGATCAGCTTTGTCTGCTTTGAGTTGGTCAGGTACAGCTTAGCAGCAAGGTTCAGTGTCTGCAATTTCACAATGTCTTCCTCCTGAATAAATGTTTTGGCCACCTTCCGGAGTACGTCAGGAGCAATCTTGGGCACACGGTCGGCATACTCTCCCAAAAGCCACAGGATAGAGGCTCGTGCCATAGGAACCGCAATGCTGTCCATGAGCTTGGCCATGTGGCCAATTATGTCCCGGTGCTCGGAAGGCTTCATTTGAAGTAGCTTCTTAATGACAACCACACTTTCCGCAACAACAGCTTCGTTCCGGTTAGAGAGCAGGGCCACCAATCCATTAAGGCAGGTGTCGGCCACCTCGGGGATAGTGCTGGCGCAGCGTCCAATGGACTGGATGGTTGCTGCCACAAACTCGGTGTCAGAACTCGCCACATAGGTCTGAAACTCGCGCAGTATAACCGGCACATTGGTCTCTCCAGCCAAGTTGGTAAGGACTTCCAGCTTGAGCAACTTTATGTGTGTAGGGTCGCTAGAGCGCACAAAGAAGCTGCGCAGGAATGGCTCAAATAAGCCGCGACATCGAATCGACATTGTGGCCACGTTGCTCAGGACGACTGTCTGGATCTCGCGGTGGCTTCTCAGCAGCCGAATCAAAGACTTCACCACCAGCGCTACCTCCGCGCGTGGCGCCAGGTGGTAGTACAGCTGCGCCACTGCCATCACGACCGCCGAGTTGCGGCTCTGGAGCAGGGGCTTGCAGTTGCGCAGGAGAAGGCGCAGGTCCGGATCTATGGCGGGGCCACGGTCTTCGTCGTCGTCCACTCCTGGGCGACCGGCGTCGTCCGCGTCGTCCGCCCCGGCAACCGAGGAAGGAGCGTTTGGGTCGACGAACTGCGTCCTCGCGTAGCGCGTCAGCATAAGAATGATCTCGACCTGACCCCACTCTTCGACGTCGACAAGCAGGTTGCACAGCTTACGATAGTTCCGATGCACCAGGTCGATGCGCTCGGGGCACACTTCGTCGAAGGCCATGACGGCGCTGCCGACCACCAGCGTCGTCTTGTCGGCGAGCAGCTTCTCGATCACCTCGACCAGCTGCTCCTTCTGCTCGGGGTCGAGCCGGTACAGCTTGGGGATGGCGTGCGCCGCCGTCTTGCGCACGTACGGCGACATGTCACTCACGGCGTCCTTGATGGCCAGCATCATGATGGGGACGATGACGGGGACGCGGATGCTGGACAGCACACGCAGGGCGCTCGCCCGGATCAGCTGGTTGGGGTCGCGCAGCGCCCGCTGGAATGTCGAGATGGAAAGTAGCGCCAGGTCCTGCTGCTCTTCCGCGTAGCGCACCAGGTAGACGTAGACGAGCTTCTTGACTTCGAGGTTCTTCGAGACGACGTTCTTAACCACGGCCGGGAACAGCTCGGATGCGTCCTTACCCTTCGCGATCATGCCGATGATGCGCTTCATGGCCTCCAACTTAAGGCCGTCTTTGCTGCTGTCCAGCATGTTCTTGAGGTCTTCGTGCCGGCGCAAGTCCGAGGAGAAGAAGCCCGGGACCGACTCCGTCGCTGTGGCGGCGGCGGCGTCGCCCGCCTCGTTGGGGTGTCTCGATGCCATGGCTGACATTTGGCCGCCAGCAGATGGAGAGGTTAATTGATCCTTGTAGGCCCACGAAGCTATCATATCCACAGTCGCGCAACGCTACCACACAACCCAGCTGGCGAGCTTCGAGCTTACGAAGGCGGCAGGTCACGCCCCGGGTCACAAGAAGCACGCGAAAAGCTACCGGTGGCAACAGCTCTTATCAGACAAGCTGGCAGCCATGATTATCACAGCGGGAGAAGTCACGGGAGAATGACGTGGGAACACCGGAAGCGGAAATTTGACGGCCGCGTTGATGATGATGGTAAAGTATTCTGCGATGATGAGTGCAATTCTCTAAAGTTTGTGCCAGCGTTTGGAGGCTCAATGCGGTAGCTGCATTCAGTACTGGCAACGTAGGAACACTGTAACTTTCTAAATGTAGCAACCTGTGAGTTTGATCATTACTGTTAGTTATACTAGAGAGGCTAGAAGGTTAGACCTTCTAGCTATACCCTTGAGGAACTCCGCATTTCTAAACTAGCAGACTGGCGTGTGTAACTACACTACACACCTTCCGTCGGCTTTGATATCTTCATGGCGCGGTACGGTTCGTTTTATTGAACCTTTGTTCACATAGCCTGTTCATTCGCTGCCCACCTATCGATAAATTAAGCTAACTATCAGAGCTGTCGTGCTAATTCGCTGGGACGTTTTCTTTTTCTACTTTCTTCTACCGACGCTATCGTACGAAGAGGTAATCACGGCCAATCTAGTAACGTTGATCGTACGTACCTACCACCACCGAATAATGAAGCCATGTCTACGTTATCGCTCTATCTTTCATTAAAAAAAAAAAGGATCTGCGTAGCCTTTACGCATTTCTGTCTAGTTCCATGTGTTCAAAATCACTGTGGTGTGCGGTTCTATGTATTTGATCTGACTGGACAGTCTCTGCGTTGCAAGGTCAATTCACTTTTCCGTTGCTTCACCGAGCACATTATAATTAAAGAACATGCACGTGAACATGCATCAGTTCACCTGGCTTGGTCTTTGACTTCAATGACTTTATCTTGCTTTATTGCTATCTCATGGTTATGTTGTCTTTTTAGACAATCATACGCGTCGAAACCAAAACTGAATACAACATTAAGCGAAACTACAAGTTGGCAACAAATACATTTCCCCGGCGAAATAAGGACCTTGCTTGCTTTACCGGTGTAAAATGGCGGGACGCTCGGCGGCTGGGCTAGAGCCGTACTAGAACGTTAAAATGTCTGAAATAACGCTGAAATAGCGCTGATTGTTGCGCCTGATTAGTACAGCTGCTGCTAATGGTGAGTACTTCCACCTGTCACAGCACCGGTTTCTCTAATTGCGTCACTTTACTGTATTATCAATACATTTTCGAGACGGACCCGTGCTTATTATAGAAACGGTCAGCGTTCCTCTCAAATTGCGCGCGTTCAACCGACTGCATCTTCGCTTACCTGCGATTTTTCAAAAAAAGGCCGCGACGGGATCTGGCGTGCAACGTCGCAGTTTAAGCCGTTGCGTTGATTATATGCATGTTTTGTTGATTGTTGATTCATGTTTTGTTGCTCTGATTGCTGACGGAATCGAAATAAATTTGTGCAGCCAGCTCCCATCTAAGTACATGCGAAATGAGAAATCTTCATTCTCGGCAACCACTGTACCAAATATGATGAGGTTGGTTGAATTTAAAAGATAACATTTAACTCTAGGGACTGATCGTAGCGAATCTTTGATTCGGGCCGTCAATTATTTAATAAGAATTGTTGAAAATCGCAGATGTTTCAGAAAACGGAAGCTATGAAGTTTACAACTGTAACACGGCAATGAAAAACAATACGACAATTTTATAAGAGTACATCTAAAGCGGACAAAATTTATTGTACTATACATGGCTGTTAAATAAGCGATTAATATGTGAGCAGGGCTTTTGCAACGCCCTTGTAAACAATGTAACAAATTCACGTAAGATCTAAATTGATATATCAACTTTGTCCGCTTTGGATGCTTCCTTTGGAAGTTGCCTTAAAATCGGCCCAGTGGTTATCTCAGAAAAGCGTTTCTGCGTTTTACGTGTATTTGAATAGGCGGCATCGGAGTTGGGCCCGAGCTAAAGCTTCCTCCTAACCGTACGTTATAAGATCTCACTCCGGCAGTCGGCGAACTGCACCGCCGGCCGGTGTACGCGATCGATCGATTCGCTTGCCATTCGTGAACTAGTTCAAGCAGGCTTACACACTTTACCGTTCGTAGTTTCTGCACCTTTTGAACGGCGCCGCTCGTTTGAAAAGCGCAGGTAAAGTTCAGGCCCAGTTCCTGCACTTTCTGCATCGATTGTCAGTGTCGTGCAACAGCGAAGCAGCAGACGGTATCTCCGGCGCGGTGGTAGCAGACAACACTGCAAGTTTAACGTGACCGTGCTGCTGAATGGCAACCGACAGGGACAGGAATTTTGCCGTGAACTGGCTACGACGGCACCCGTGGCCACGAGAGAAGTCAGTATTCGTACTTTTTGCGGTGAGCTGGTCTACTCGAAGAGGTGGACATTACTTGCACAAAAAATTGAAATGCATGATCTACTAATTAACAAAAATTCACTGATTAAGTTTTTAGCTAATTACCTTATAGCACATAGTGCAATTTACTAATTCTAGCTGTGGAGTTTGCAAGGCGGATCCACTACACTTGGAAGAAATTCTCAGGATGGCACCAGTTTCTAGATATTAAATCCCGAACTTTGCGGAGAACCGCATTGGTGTTCCAGTTACTTCCTTAACAAAACGTTGTTTCATTCATCGGAGCACAAAAGTAACTGGAACGCCAAAGCAGTTCTACGCAAATTTCAGGAATTAATATCTCGAAACTGGTGCCATCCTGAGAATTTCTTCCAAGTGGATCCACCTTGAGAACTCCGCAGCTAGAATTTGTAAATTGCACTATGGGCCATAAGGTAATTAGTTAAAAACATAATTAGTGATTTTTTGTTAATTAGTAGATTATGCATTTCAATTTTTTGTGCAAGTAATGTCCACCTCTTAGATTAGACCAGCTTATGAACTAGAATTGTGCTGTCTGCCACAGGCAACCTTTAAAAGTGTTTGAAAGTGTTGGCTGAAGCACCCGTTATATACACGTGCACACTCACCATCTCCGGTCACAGTACAAGTGCCGAGACGTCTCATAACTACAAGGTATCCCATTTTTTTTTTGCATATCATGCGCCAGCATCGCAACTTGTTATACTGCTCATTTTCACTGTCATAGTGCTGGCAAAGATGATACAGTAGCCATGAAGAGTGGGCATTCGCAATACAATCACAGCGCACACTGGACAACACTAGCAACAAAAGGCATGAGATGTGAACACAGAAGCGAAACGCTTTAGTGTCGCGCTGCGGCTGCACTTGTGACCTGGCACTGCACGAGCTTGGAACTGCACAGTGAACTCGAAGATATTACAGGTGAAGCAAACAGACCAATGATGTCGCGAGCTTCAACTGAAAAGTCAGGACACACAGCTAGTGGAAGGCTCTGGGCAAGAGACGGTGGAGGTCCAGAGAGTTCGGGTATAATGGTGATGCGTGAGGCTCAATCTAGTGTTGCCAGCATGGTATGTAAATGATTATCGCTAAATGCGTATGTAATTAACATTCTTTTTTTCGCTGTTCCATAAGTTGGTGGAGCAGCAAAGCTCTATCGCCACCAGAAACTTGTCCTCAGACCGACTCTCGCGTTTACAACCTACAGTGTAAGCCTGGCATCTGCCCTCTGTGTATTGCCTAATGGTTTCAAAATTTCCGTGTCTAGACCATCGTTGTCGTGTTCAAGGCAAGTGAACATGCTGTATAGACTTATGTAAGGGCCGGACTTTTTTTCGCAATTTTGACAAAGTGCACCCCTTATATTGGAGTGAACCTTTTGGTCAAAATTGCGCACTCCCCGGATGTACAATCCGCTTTTTTCATTTTCCTGTGCTGCCCTCTGCCGCACGCCGCTGGAAACGTTTTGGAAGGGAAAGCCGGTTGATTTGTTAACCTGCGCCCATGTTGAGTGCGCATCGGTTGTGCGTTTTGTGGATCGCAAATAATTATTAATGGCTTCTGCGGTGCAGCATGTCGTTCCTGGAAGCCGTGTAGCACTCACCAACTATCTATATGGGGTGAGCAGGCCTGAGTGCGCTGTTTTGTTTATAGTGCGGCTACGCACTGAGTTCCCTCTGCCGTCGCAGGTGCTTTGGAGTTTGTTGTCGCTGACTCCTGCACTCGCACCTCATTTTTAAAAAATTATTTTTACACATTTTTTAGACATTTCGCATAAATAATAAGTTTTTGAGCGAGCAGCCTTCTGCATCGTATTTAGCAAAGCGGTGCACTTGTTTACATCAACATCTACAGCCACAGATCGTTAGCGTCAGAGTACCAGAGCATGCTCGCTCAGGCTGACCTCTCTGCCTTTAAAATAAATTCTCTCTCTCTTAGCGTCAAAAATTGGGGAAAAGATGCATCGCTGATATGAAAGAATGTCAAAACGTAGAATAAAACACACATATCTGCTCATATGAGCCGCGTTGTTCCACCGTGAGACCAGTCAGTATGAGCGGCAGAGCCACCCAAACAACGGCGATCGACTGTGATCCAGTCACAAATATCGGGCTGTTAATTTATTACTAATTCTCGCTTTTCTTTAACTTCATCATACTTAGTTTGCACACGTCATAAATCATTAAAGAAATCTGTGCTCGGATAAGCACTCATTTAAAGGTCGGGTTGTTCTCCCGCAAAAACGCGGATGCCATTGTTGACACCGTTGATTATAACTGAGCGAGGCAGCTGTTTATGCTGCTGTACTGAATGTACCGTCTCTTTCTTCGCATTTGACGCAGAGATAAGCAGTACATCTCAGAAATTAAGAAATGTGTTAGCATGCCAACACGTACAAACCCACCCATCTACGTTGCAAATACGACCGGCAGCTTACGGGAACGGTGACGTACAAATGTTGGCACAACCGTTGGGCACAGCGCTGTGTCCCCGCTTGCAGCTTATTGTGTACGCGCCGTGTGAAGTGAAGAGTAGTTTATTTCAAATCGCTAAGGCCACAACTTAACTATAAAATCAGTTTCCTTCGTCCTAACTTGCTTACTAGCACAGGTCCGCCGGTAGCGGGTGCACAAACTTGACGGCGCCAGGCCTAACCTTCGCTGAAAATCAGCATTGGCTCAAACTTCATGTGCTTCGCTTGAGAAGGACGAAGCTTTTGCATTTCAACTTCGTAGGCATGTTTGACTCACTTTGAGCGCAATTATTTACATATATCAACGAAGGCATTGCGGCTATCGCATTATGGGTTCGACAGCCGATCGCGCGGGGTTCAGTGGAACGATGGTTGGCACGCTGATTTTATCGGTGCCGTCGACAAGAAAACCCGTCGCAGTACGACAACTCCAGTGTTGCGGAGTAATCACTCCAGAATTGGAATGACTCCGGAATCATTCCGCATTGTCGCGACCCCGGAATACAATGGGAATGGAATGGCGACAACATTGGAGGAATGAATGGGAATGGAATTAAGCGCCTTTTGTCCGGAATGGAATGGGATTGGAATTACATGCTTTTTCCGAAAATAGAGCGCTTGACGGTCTACGCGCTATTTTTTGTCAAAACATGCCGAAGAACCAACCAGCCCACGTTCAAGCATTAGTAAGTCAGAGCATCGAATTTAACCATAAAGGAGTATTTTTAAAATGGCTTGGCTGATTACAAGCATGGCACATTTATAAGCAACGCACCTACTACAATTCTGTCCTTATAGACTGAGTTGCTCCGAAGTTTGTCTCGATTTTTCGCGTAACCACAGCTCCATGTCATTAGTATCCGTTGTGCGGAGCTACGCCCCCCCCCCCCCCCCTTCCCCTTAATTACGCCTTGTAATTTTTTTTTTCACCTCGGCGGCGCTGTTGCCCCGGCCGCCTACTGTCTCCCGACCCTTCACTTCTTTGTTTTGGATTCTGTCGCCGGTCGGCGACTCGGACACATATTCCAAAAAACGCTTCTATAAGTTGTGATGCGTATTGACGTGCGCTGGTGCGTCTTGGGTTCACTGCAAGCTCTCGTATACCAGCTTGCTCGCCGTCTCACATCGTACTCTCTTGACATGCGTGAGTGGTGACGAGCAGTGCAGCCCAGTGTTCCGTATTTGATGCAAAAAATGGCACGACAAGGTGCTCGAGCGGTGCACTGTTCCAACTAATACCAGCAGATCTGGAGGGTTCTGTTCCCCATTAACCAAATCTTAGTTTTCTCCATATTCACAACCGCTCCAGACGCGTGACAACACTGCTTAGTGAATATATAAGGTCTTCTTCAACACTACTTTTGTCAGCATAAAAATATGCTATGTCGTCATCTTAGCATTAACACATTTAAGCTTAAACAATATGAAAGAATCACAAGCCGTTGAAACATGCTGACCATGCAAATACTATAGGTAGCAGGAGAACTGCCCCTATGGGAATTAGTAGGGTGGTCGTACTGCACAAGATGGTCACCAAGCTACTATCCCTTGACCTTGATAACATGTTTTGCGTATTGTTGCAGTTCTTAACGCTGTCTGATGATATCAGCTTTATGGTGCGTTCATCGCTAACTCGATAAAACTATCAGATGCCTTTCCTATGTTGAGGAATCACTTGCTCCCTCCTTATTTGCTTCGTGTCCTTGCGTTATATGTGTACAAACCAAATAGTAATAATAATCACAGGAATGGAATTGAACTGCCCGTCCATTCCCGGAGTGGGAATGGGCCAAGTTTCTTAATTCCAAGGAATAGAAAGGAATGGAATTGCGGCAAGTTCTAATTCCCCGGAATGGAATGGGAGCGCCCATTCCGTAACACTGGACAACTCACGCTCATCGGTTACGTCTTGTAGGCCTGGGATGATAAAATGGGCTCAGCGACACTGTGTTGAATGGTCGGCCAATCGTTGGCCTGCGCGTCTTGTCGGTCTCGTATCGACCCAGTGTTACTGCGCCTTAAACAAGTACTACGTGAAGTCGGGCACACGCTGCAGCTACCAGCAAGCGAGCACTGACGCTGCAAGAAGTATTCGTCAGCAACGTGATGTTTTTAAGTGCCGTCCAAATGTAATGCTGGGGTTTATCGATAAATTTGCGATTATAGCCATCAATGCAAGGCGGCATCTATATACACGTGGTTCCCTGTGCAGTCCGGACGAAGCCCTCGCCGCTTTCTGTTTTAAGTGGAGTTGCAGGTTTTAGGTACCGCACCGACGTCAAGCTACCAGTTGAGTTTCAACGCGACACACGGCACCAGTTTGCAGTAGTGCACGTCCAAGCGCTTTTTTTTTTTTTTTTCGGGGGACGTTTTCCCGAGATAGGGCCACACGGCCGCACGTGCAACCCTTCCAAAACATTTCACGACTAATCCGCCAGGGCAGGGTGCATACGCCGTCGGGCCGTGAAAAAGGCAGATTGCATCAGAGGTCAACGTGCAGCTTTCACCATCTAGTAGCAGCATGCGGAATTATGCAGCGCGCAAGCATTCACTGATGTGCGCACGGCATTGGGGCACCGAACGGGATTGCTTCTCCGTTTGAATTTTTTTTTCCCCAAGTTTTGGGCTGTCAAGTTGGGGGTGCGGTCCTTACATGTATGTGGCCCTTACACGAGTCTATACGGTATTAGAAAAGGAAGGAACATGAAAAACACAAAGCAAGTAATATGGCAAGTAACATGGCAAGTAATATTTATGTAAATTTGCAAGATGAAGGAAGCTTCACGACAGGTGGAAAATTGTCAGCCACCCGACTGCAGCGTGAAGGTACAAAGGAAACTCATGTGGGTTTCTCAGGAAGAGAGCTTCGCAGTTGAAGAAAAATTTGTCCTGGTCTGGGATTTTTCTTCAACTGTGAAGCTTTCTTTCTGAGAAATTCGTATGGGTTTCCTTTGTAGCTGTGTGCAACATTGGGAGGAATTCTCCTTTTCATGAACTATCCTCCACCTTGCGGGCTTAGCAGAACTAATTTACCATATTCAAGAAAAGTAATGCAGCTTTCACGGATGGTATAGGTGCAAAACGGTTCATTGGTAGGGTTCATGGATGGTATAGGTGCATGACGTGTTTCTCATTTTACGCCAATGTTTGATTCCTTGTAGCATCGATATTTTTTAACTGATTGCATTGTATAGTAACATACACCCCCCTCACCCTATGCCTCTTCGTAGGCCTGTGAGGTTTTTCTAAATAAAAATAAAATAACATTTGTGAACAATTGACACGATGATTGCCCTCTCTGAAAAGGGCAACTGCTGCGTTTTTGGGCGCAGGAAAAAGTTTGCCTATCAATGCCTTTCAAAGTAGAAGTGCGGGATAAATCAATTGCTTCGCGCACATAATCATGTAAAGAAGAAAAGATGTCACTGATTGAGTAAGACAGAAAAAGAAAGCCGCACGCAGTTACACGCAGTGTGCCTTGTAGAAAAGGATGCATCGCAACATCACAGATGGCATCATCTGGTGATGAATGATGCACCACAGCATTGTTACTTTGACCTCCAATGTGGGCAGCGCAACATCCTGTCGCACCACTGAACCTTGAGGTCATGCAGTCATCCAATGATGGTCAGAGGACAGTGGGAATTTTGCCACATTGGTGCGGGCACATAGCTTTGGTTGCAGTAGGAACATTTGGGGGATTGGTGCGAGAGCATGGTACCATCAGCACTTTATTGCTGATGACTCGTTTAATGCAAGGCGCATGGGATGTCCATAATGACAAAGAAAGTTTTAATGCATCAGCATTCGTGGGGTACTTGCTTGTATCTAACCGTTTTCTCACGTACCTGAATGACTGGGTAGTTCATGGTCGAATGGGTAGTGCATCGGGCTGCCATGCTGAGGGAGCAAGGTTTGAAATCAGTCGTTGGACCAACTTGGATCACTGAGTATGTGGCAATGTGTACATATGTGCCACTCTTCAACGAACCTCTTTCACCCTGACATAGGTCACTGTAGATGTAGGACGGGGTAGGTACGGATGTTCAATGAAACTCTTTGACTTGGAGACTGGGTATACTCAGTCTGTGTTGGTCTTCAATGAACATCTTTGATGCCAACTTGGGTAACTATACTCTATCTCACAAGTCATTTTCAGCATTGTGGAAGGGGCACGACTCCTTAGCCAATAGGAAGGCCAAATGTCCCTCGAGATGCGTTCATGCGCGCCGCGTCATCTGCTCAGCGGCGGCTGAATTAGTGGTGCCTGAAGTGCATTTAAAGGACCTGACGTGTCACCTGTCACTATAACAAACGATGTACCAAGCAAAAACAAAACTCTCTCACCCCATCATTTATTAGACAGTTATGCCTGGAACTACGTTCCACTGTGCAAAGAAATTGCCTGTGTACGCCTTGTACTTTCGGCAGTGCTGCAAAGGACTTGTGAGATAGAGTAGAGGTATGCGCCTCTGGGAATGTGCCACTGTGCAATGACAAAAAAGATCCTTTAAATTTCTTCGATGCTGGGCAAAATCAAACCCACGTCACAAGGGTACCTCAAGGACAGCAATCCAACTCTTTAGCGGGCTGTGCCACACTGAGTATGTGCCACTTTTTTAATGAACCTCTTTCACGCCAACGCTTAGGCGAGCTGCGCCGTGAATGCACTGGGTGCGTGTCGCTCTTCAATGAACCTCTCGCCCACTTGGGTCACTGAGTGTGTGCCCCTGAGTGTGCGGCATGCGAGGCAACAAATCTCGGCGTTCGCAGGCACCGGCGTGCCACACTTCTCGTCCCGGAGGTCGCGCACGGACTTCTCAGCAGCACCACTAGAAGCCGCAGCGTGACCAGAAAGAAGCGTGAGAGAGGTTGCTGCATGACGCGTTTCTCAGCGCATTTCAGAGGCAATGCGCAAGCTTTGTGGTGGCGGCGCTAGGTGGTGCCGAGCGTTCTTAGGGAAGCGCGAAAGAGGATTCCTACTGCAGTACATGCCTCATACATAACTTGTTTCGACGGTGGCAATACATTGTGTTTCTATGTTGATTCAATGCTAAATGCATTGCCATCGACAGTCATCATGAGATAGGTTCTGCCGAGTTTTTTTCTATCAGATAAGGAACATAAGAGTTTTGAAGGGCGCCTGCACGTGCAGTTAGCAGATGGGATGATTTTGTATCTTTCACTTTTCTTTGTTTTGTTTTTCTTTGCTTCCTGTAGTTGTTTATATCTGGTTTTGCTGCTTACTCTATTTTTGTTTACCAACATAAATTTTGCACATATCGCAACGAACCTCAACTGTATAGCACTCGTGTTTGTCATCACCCTGTCTACTGCTTTGCACTATACACCTTCGCATCGTTAGTGGATTACCAGCAAACCTACTGCCACTCTTCTAATCACAGTCATGGACATTTTGAGCAGAACGAATTTCTCAAGGTATGCATCCCAAAAGCATTCCACACCTTTCACAAAATCTGTTTAAAGGTCCTTTTGATGACTTTGAACAAGCAATGCAAGGTACTGTTTAAAGCATGGTACACCAGCATGTTCATCCCGCTGCATGGCCATCACTCTTGACATGCTGAACATGTTGTTTTGGTTCGATCACTGAAACTAAGCGGCATTGGGCTCTGTCAGTGCTTGAGAGGGAGACCTCATGATACACTGAGTGCGGGGACGCCATTCTCAGGCGTTCACTTTCGGGGATACTACTACTTTCGTGAGGTTTTACATGACTTGGCACCAGGCGCATCGCCGTATACAGCCCACATTATTTCTAGCCCTGTGCCAAGGTCTTTTTTAACTTTGCAGAGCACCAAGAATACTGTCAGCTGCATACTTTGACAAATTTTTTGTCAAGTTGCTCAATATCTCGCGAGAATGGTCGCATCCCTGAAAGTGACCATTTGAGAATACCGCACATGACGGCTCCTCTACCCTGTGAGGCAAACACAAGCTTAACGTTGAGCTTACCACATTTTTTGTTTTTATTTTTTTCCATTGCCTGACACAGATGGCAGCTGAAGACTCCCCTAGGAAGCCAAGTGGCAACGATGCCTTGGCCTTACAGCTGCTGCGGACCAACAAGTGGAGCTGCTATTACGGACTGCCCTTGTGGGAATTCACTTCTGCCAAACTCAAAGAGATAATGCGGGGCATGTTGTCAGAACTTCCGGACAGGTAGGACCCACTGGCCTGACACCAGGCACAGTGAAATGTCAAAATAGCACTTTCACCTGTGCACAGAATTTCACCACGTATTAGTGGTATCAATGGCTTCTGCATGATTCAGGAAACCTAATTAGACCAACCTTATATTGCTCTGTGTCCAACCTAGAATAGTTGCAAGACTTCGAATTTGATACCCAGGAATGGGGGGCACTCTTCCGAGTGCCAACTGTTTAGTGTCAACTGTACAGAGTTAAGCAAAATCTGAAGTGACTTTTCTGAAAATTTTCCAGAAAGTCAAGCAAAGGAGACATGCACAGAATTATGACCAACTGAAATAAACTGAAATAGACCTCATATTCAAAATAAGGAACAAACGTGTCTGCAAGTTTGCAGCGCGATAACTCGGAAGAATAAAGATTTAAAAAAAAATAGTTGGTCGACACCCAACTCCCGCTTTAGCCCTTTGCAGTCATGTGCAATTACCCAGTTGGGGGTCAGTGCAGTCAAGAGCCATTTTGCACATTTATATGCCACGCTGAAAAAGTGGTCAGGTAAATGAACGCATGTTAAGTGATTTATTTCAGAAAATTACTTGTTCCTGAGGCTCTCAATAGTACTTCAACACTGTACGTGTGGTAGCACTCGAAGCACTCTCCTGGGTGAGGGAGATTTGCACTGCAGGCCTGTAGGGTCCTCACAGTCGCTTTTTTCTAAACTGCTCCCATCCGAGGATGTTTGCTGACTGTCTGGAGGTGAAGTGTATTCATCCAGGGCACTGAAATGGTATTCTGATTCACTGAAATTACGTGAATTTCGTCCATAAAATGCACACACAGAAACGTTGCCATCAACGTTGGTGCTTCACGCCACAAATCATGCTAAAATCTTTTCAAGCATGAAGGAAGGAAGAAACGTTCTGCCCTCATCTGGAGACATTGCAAAGTGCACTTGTTAGTTGAAAAAGCTGCAAAGCTGCACTACTAACCCAAATAACTGGTGAATGCAAGCATGGGTGCATCAGGCGCTACCTGACATCTAACCGGAGCAGATATTTTCGCACATCAGATGGGGTCCGACACATCACTGCAACAGGTTAATAGTAGTTACCACCGTACTATATACAGGCCTGATCAGCAAAACCACTGTAAAGCTTTCCATAAAGCTATACAGTTTTCTACCAACATGGAAATCTATTAACACTGTTTAAGCTGTGGGGGTACGCTCTGTGTGCGGCTAGGGCTGAAGGTGAGCTCCGTATGTAGTAGGCACACGCAGTCATCCGTAGTAGTCCCCAACCTGTAGCATGGGTAATCGCAGATGCGTTGGGTTCGAATGAATAAGGCAACCAGTGGCGTCAGTTCAACCAATATTTACTGCTGTGCAACACTTTCAGTAATACGCAACACTTGCAGAGGGAAGGTTCATTCTGTAAAAAGGTAATAAATAGGCTTGCCTCGTTGCGTGGGATAGTCGGGCAACGACGTCACTCATAAGTTGTGGGCAGGGTGTCCATCAGGTCGTTGGTCAGATTCAAGGTCGGGAAGCCAGAGAGAGCATCCCCGAATGTTTTTTTACTGTTGCGAGGGGAACATACTCCTCACGAGTCGGATCAAAATTGTGCTTTATTGAGCTATAAGTTTAACACATAAATGTAGATACAGAAACAGGTCCCACAGCTCAAGGCCTGTCATGTAGTACATAAAACAATAACATTATTAAGCAGCAGAGTAAAAAAAGGAAACATAAAAAAAGTAATGGATCTAATAATGAATCGTACAACATAACTTTGATAAGACAAAATTAATACAAAATGATACCAGTAAAACAAGAATGATAATATAAAATAATATAGCTTATTGTGCTCAGGAATATTACAGAACTGAACAAAGAAGATTACAGAATATGAGTAACTATTACCAGGATGTGCCTAGCACAATTAACAATGAAATAGATATATTTTTGGGGATATGTTTCCCTTTCTTGTGAGTCGCACATTGCGAGAGCAACAGGGATACTGGGAGAGGGTATAGTGCACTTTTCCTGCTCGAACCTGCCAGCTCTTGACGCGTCTGCAACTTGCCATGAGTACATGGGAGGGAATGGTCGTGCGTGCTCCCCAGAAAGCACATTTCTTAAGAGGTGATGTGGCACCACGGGTTTGGCTTGTCTTGCACATTACTGAGCCTAAAGGCCTGACCACGTACACATGATTTTCAAGCAGCAAGCGATAAGCGAGAGGTTTGGCCATCACAGAGGGTGATCTGTCGTCATCACTTTTCATGTTGCCAGTTTTTGGCCAGCCAGTAATTTTCACTCGTTGCCTGGAAGTCTGCGTGGTGTTTAGTGCTGGTTATTGTAATTGTGTAACACATAGCAGCACCAAGGCTGTCCACTTTGATCTCTAATCACTCTTGCTACTTGCCCTATGTCATGACAAGAAAAAATAAATTCCATATAAGCCTTCGCTGAGTCTCATGTAATGAGCAGGACAAGGTATCGGCGAATTCTTGTTAGAATTATTGAGATGAGCTGTTTGTTTTGACACATTTAGGCCTAAGACGCCACCGAGAGCCGAGAAAGTGTTGTAATTTCCACCTACCAGATGGCGCTACAGCATCTAGTGCTGGCAATGTAAAACTCTTTCACTGGTGATGCCGATATACTAAACTACATAGAGTACCCTCTAGTCAAAACATTGACATCGTGGCACGTCCCCTGCACAAAACAGTACCGCAGTGAGACTGTTCTCTCGAGGCAATTGTAGAAGCTCTATCGACACAGTCATTTCTGTTTCCAGCAAAGGACGCAAGCCACGCCTCTTGTCCCGGCCATGCAACGTGCTCGGTGGCCACGGGAGGCAGGGCGAGGAGGCGTTCTTCTGTGTGGCGAGTTCGGGCTCCCGGAAGCCCCATGCTGCGGGGCTGGTGCACAGCGGTGAGAAGGTCTCGCTGGTGTTCCTGTCGGGGTCAGTGAATGCACGAACTTTCTTGGCCTATGAGCTGGGAAACAGCTTTGGAGTGACCCTACTCGCTCTACAGCTGGCCCCGTGGCAGCTGTCCATGGTCGCAGTGTGGGGCCTCTCCTTCCTCGAGCCAGAGGACCCCTCAGAGTGCTGCCTGGAACTCAACATGGGCGGCGTCATAATGGGCTTCAGGTGGGCAGGCTGGAAAGAATTTCTCTTTGAGGTGGGGGGACAAGATGGGCCAGTTTCATCACTACAGGCAGCAAAGCAAAGCAGACGAGAAAACAAGGGACAGACAACACACGTCTGTCCCTTGTCATCTCATCTGCTTTTTCTTTGCTGCCTAAGGCCATTGCCAAGCAATTATAGCGCAGAAACCAACAAAGGATTAATAACAGGGGACAGACACTGGCACCACCGACTTTCATCTAAAGGCTTATTCTCAGTTTCACAGTTAAATATACATGAATACAGGTTGTTCTGCCTTTATAGGCTGTGATTCCCATTGCTGTTCCTTTGTTGCCCATGTGTCTTGCAATTGGCAGTCATCTGTTTGTGAATTTTCATACGTTTATCTGTGAAACTGAACATAAACCTTCAGTTGGAAGTTGGTGCTCGTGTCTGTCCCACATCATTCATCCTTCATCAGTTTCAGCGCTGTAGTTGCTTGAATATGCATCACTAGCCAGCCCATTCTTATACCCTGTCATAGCCATTGATCTGCACTTGATAGCAGTGCCTAGTGCATCTTGCTGTGCATTTTTCAGCCAGCCCGAGGAAGAAATGCATAAGAGAATGGACGTATGCAAGACGTGCACAAGAACAGATGTATGCAAAAGAACGGCACTCGTGTGTGATCTGTTCTCTTGTGTATGTCGCCCTCTCAATGTTTGAAAGAAGGTACGTAGTACAGTATAGACCACTTATAACGTAACCGCTTATAGTGCAGGACCGGATATAGTGCAGTGTTTTCAGACTCCTGTTAATTTCCCCATAGCACTCCATCTATACACATATCGCTTATAGTGCAGTTGCGGGAAGCGAAATACCGGTTACAGTGCGGCTGCCTGGGAGTACGGAAGTCAGTGGTGACGGCGAACGCTCCCCTCAAACACACTTCCCTCAAACGGGTGCCCCAAGGAGTGCTCTAGGAAGAAAGAGAGACAAAGTGGAGGAGAAGGGCATGTGGTGCGAACGAACAGCCAGTGAGGCTGAAACCAGAATCTTGAGTGCGAGTCGTGAAATATCATGGCGCGCATAGCGAGTGAGCGCCGCGAAACTGCCAACGCCGGCCAACGCTCGCTTCACGATAATGGCAGTAAACGAAACTTCAGGGAGCGCGCGACGACGCCACGGCACAGCGAAAGGGCGCACGCGGAGACCATGGAATGTGAGGGAGGAAGGTGGCAGAGAAGCGGATTTCGCCTCGGCAACACTGCCGCTTCGGTGGCTCCCCTCGCCCTCCCTCGTAGCTCCCTCACTTTCGACTGTCACCGTGCACGCCCGCAACGGTGCAGGCGCCGCTGCTCCAGCCGGCCCGGCGCCAGCTCCCCGAAGTTTCATTTTCTGCCATTATCGGGAAGCGGGCGTTTGCCGGCGTGGGCAGTTTCGTTGGCCGGCCTGGGACAGCGCCGCTGCTTCCCTCTGCGCCATAGCCGCGGCGTGCAAGGTCAACATGTCAGTAGAAAGTAGAGGAAGCATAAGGGAGAAAGAAGGGTTGACTGCCATTTTCTACGCGTGGCTACGGTAGCGTGGCTGTGACATCGGCACTTACATGCATGTTCCGGCACAACACAGAATCGGCGACCTTGCCATTTGAGAGAGGGTGAAATTTCCGCCGCTTTTTTTTTTTTTTTTTGTTCGCGCGCGACATTGAGGGGTCTCTCCTAAGCTTTTACTCTATGGTGGTGCCGGAGCAATGCCAGTCGGAGGCACCGCCGCGTGATTTGGTTCGAATTAACGAGATTCGACTGTAACTTGAATGCAAACGTTCTAGCCGCATTCCTCGACTGTTGCATATGCGTGGCGGCTCGGTGCACGTGTTTTGCATATGTGCGGGGCTTGAAAATTGTTGCTTTGGTTATAGTGCGGATATTCGCGACTCCGGCGACTTACTTTATAAGTGGTCTACACTGTAATTGGTAAGACCTTTCATGGGGAGAGTAGCAGACACTGATGAACAACACTGGCTGAAAAAGGGAAGCTTCTGCACAAAGCCAACGTTTTGACAAAGATGGTTGCCGCCATCGTGGCGAAGACGAATCCCCCTGTTGAAACATTGACACCGGACTGAGGTTTTTCTCATTTACCCACTGTTAATCCATTCAAGTTTTCATCTTAATGTCACTCCTTACGCTGGTGTCATACAGGCACTTTAGAGTCCAGTGAGGGTCGAATTTCTCTATATCGATTGGCTTCTTTGTGCAAGCTGTAGAAGGGAGCTAATCGTGATTAAGAAATCCGATCCCTGTTAGGATTTATCACTACCGAAAGTGACGCTGTGGTACTGGGTTCATCATCATCATCAGCCTATATTTATGTCCACTGCAGGACGAAGGCCTCTCCCTGTGATCTCCAATTACCCCTGTCTTGCGCTAGCGTATTCCAACTTGCGCCTGCAAATTTCCTAACTTCATCACCCCACCTAATTTTATGCCGTCCTCGACTGCGCTTCCCTTCTCTTGGTATCCAATCTGTAACCCTAATGGTCCACCGGTTATCCATCCTATGCATTACATGGCCTGCCCAGCTCCATTTTTTCCTCTTAATGTCAACTAGAATATTGTCTATCCCCATTTTCTCTCTGATCCGCACCACTCTCTTCCTGTCTCTTAACGTTAGGCCTAACATTTTTGGTTCCATCGCTCTTTGTGCAGACCTTAACTAGTTCTTGAGCTTCTTTGTTAACCTCCATGTTTCTGCTAACCTCCATCTTAGTACTGGTAGAATGCAATGATTGTACACTTTTCAACGACGGTGGTAAGCTCCCAGTCAAGATTTGGCAATGCCTGCCATATGCACTCCAACCCAAATTTATTCTTCTATTAGACATCAATGAAGATAGACTTCATGTTTACTTACAACTCTCTGATCGTCGAGGAAGCGCTCAGATAATTCAAAAGTCCGAATTGCAACAGGCAGAACTTTGAACACACTAGAACTTCCACTCAAACCCATGCAATGGCAGGGGAGCAAGTGATCTGAAATAGCCATTAGAAAACGCAAACCTGCTTCAAGTCTACTAGAGGAAGGCAACTTCTCCACCATGCAGGAAGGAAGTTGTACCAGATTGAATAAGGGAATCTACCTTCGCATATTAGAGGCAATACCTTACTTGCTCGATCCTAACACGCACTTTTTTTTAGGAAAAAATCACTGAGAAAACTGCATTGACATTTGAAAATTCCATTATCCACTCCAATCCATACGTCACTGCAGCTCTAAATGCTGGGGTAGCTTTGTGCCTGCTCTGTAAGTTTGTTAAGATTCTATGCAGGCCCCACCCGGGAGGGGTTTTGCGGAAACAGCGGCAGTCATTTTGGTAGATTTCTGTTCACTTATTTTCGCATGTGAATCAATGAAATCGCCGACATAATGATAGTATAAACACATGCATATAGTGACATTTACATAAATTATAATGACATATACATAAGTCACGCTGGGCAGCGTATGAGCTGTGGTGATAATTTCGGGGGTGATAATTTCAGGACCCCTAACCCTCCCTCTAGTTACGGGCCTGCTTCTGTGGTGTGCTAGCATGGAGGAAGGAAAGAACTAGCAGGGGGCATTGCACTACATCAGGGGTTCTCAAGCATGTTCGTTCCAGGGAACCCTGATAAGCTCCATGATGCGCCAAGGAACCCCCCCCCCCCCCCATTTAACAGAATTAAAATGTACCAATTAACCAAATGTCGAATTATCGAGGGTATCAAGAAAACAATAAACAAATGCTTAACTACATCAACACACTTTTATTTCCTCAGTGAATCAGCAAATTCTGTTTATATTTATTTAGCACAAGACCAGTGCAGAAGCTGAAATTCTCATCATCTCATGACTGATTTGCGCTAGCAGCGGCGAAGGCCTCGCGCGCGTATATCCCGATTATTTTTTCGCCAGTCAGCTGCTCGCCAACAAATTGTCCGCCCATCGCGATGTAGCCGCAACAATCTTCGACAGCTTTAAACTACTGCTTGCCGCAAACGCTGCGCACGAAACCGCGGCCGCTATCGTCGCGATCATGGACGGCGACCTTGCGGTTCAGAAGGCAGGCGGCCGACGCACGCACCAAGTCAAAACGAAACTACCGTTCGCTGCAACAAGTGCGGACGAAACCGCGGTCGCTGTCGACGCTACCATGGTTGGTGACTACGCATTTGTGAAGGCACGCAGCCGACGCGCGCACCGAGTGAAAACGAAACTACTGTTTGCCTCAACAGCTGTGGACGAAACTGCGGTGGTTATCGATGCGATCATGGATGGCAACTATGCACTTATGAAGGCACGCGGCATGCCGCCAACGCGGTGTTACGCGCGGCGATAAACGCAAGAATAAAGTCTTAAGGGCGCAATTAGGCACGAAGCGCTCCGGCGCTGCTGTCAATCACGTGCCGCGCACGCTTGCCACTGAGGACCATGGCGATGCGGACTGCGCCGCTTCGTTTCGGTTGGACGCTAGCGCCGTTCTTGCTCTTCTGCGGCGCGTATTTGCGATGCTCCGCGCATTTTTTTTTTTCTTCATTTTTTTATTCCTCCAACGTATATGTCAGTGCGCACGCAATCGGCACCTACGCTATCTACAAATGGCAGAAATGCGCATATTGGTAAATTACGGCCTCCGAGATTTAAGTGGCGTAATGCCCGTTTTCGGAGGTTGGGTGGCTACAAGCGGCTTGCGAATTTATTACTCAGTTCGCGCGTTGCCGTTACGCGCTGTGAGTGCTTTTGGACACTCGGGCGTGAGTAATGGAGGTTCTGTAGATCGAGCGCACCTCATTTTCGCCGTTTTAGCCACTTGGTTAGCGCCGGACCACGGAAAATTTATCAGTGGCTCGCGGAACCCCGAGCAGGGGCCGGCAGGAACCCCAGGGTTCCGCGGAACCCACTTTGAGAACCCATGCACTACATGATTGAAGCCGAACGGGTTGGCCGAACACGTGATCGTCACGTCACAGAGCTCAGTGGGTATTAGTGCTCCTGCAGGGAGAGCTATGGCAGGGCAGCCAAACAAGTGCTCAGTGATTAAAAAGCACCGGGAATCGAACATTCTCGGCCAATACTACGAGTCTAAAAAGGTCACATGTTGGGCCAACACTGCTAAGGAAAAAGCGAAGAGAACGGCTTCACAGAGCATTCGCTTGGCAAGGCTGGCCATGCGATGTAATGCTCAATCCTATAGCTTATGTTCTTCCTCCATGTCTGCAAGGCTTTTAAAAAATACATTATCTCTACTGCAATAGGCGACACTGAATGTAAGATGCTGTGGGCTGTTCCTAGTGATGAGGCCCCCGAGAGCTGCGTTGAATGATGCCGAGTTCAGTGTAGCTGGGATGCAGCAAATTTACTTTTTTTTTCCAAGCCAGAAGAAATCTCCATTGCATTCTCTCTCTCTTACCAGGAAAAAATGGTAAATGGACAGTCAAAGTCATTGCTTGTTATAATTTCTGGCCATGAAAATCGGATGCACGTTATAATTGAGTAAATGAAGTAGTTCTTTCCAGCAGAGTTTGTGAAGCTACGAGACAGTTTCCAACATGCGATGTGACGGGAATTTTTTGCACCATCACGAAAATGCTGCAGTGCTGCCTTCAAGTTCGATGCAGGCGGCACTCTACTTGCACGAATTCTCTGGCAAAGCCTGACTAACAGCTGTGTCCAAATTTTGAAAGGTTCTTTCACAAAGGTTGCTGTTCAAAGTGGCAAATAGAGAAGGCACACTTGCAAATTTTTAGAATTTTATCGTAATCTGCCTGATCATTTTTAGCTTGAGTACAATTTTCGTAATCATACAAATAGTATTAACAATTTTTATTTTTGGTTAATGTAGGGCAAAACTGATTTAAAAAGAATAAAATACAGTCGCCAATTGATATTTCAGAGCCTGATTTTATCAACCCACTCAACTATTTGGCCCTACCCACACCATAGCTGCCCAACCCCATAGTAACAGTGCATAACGGCAATTGAAATATCTGCTTCTGCTACATAAATATTTCATTAATAAACGTTGTGAATATTTTCATGTGTCTGTGGTGCAGATCACACTAGCTGTGACACTGGAGGAGAATGCCTATTTGCAGCATTCCTGTTTAGAGCAAAGTGGGATTTTTTTAAATAAATGGTTATTCACTTCATCACCATCATCATTTATTGGACCCTTAAATATTTTACCAAATTCTAGTATTTTTTTATCTTCGACTGTAGTAATTTTTTTTTTTTTTTTCAAATTTTAAGGCTAACAGGCCTACGAAGGAGAAGTGAGGTTGGTCGTGTAGCCGTCCATTCTTTTTTTTTTTCTCCACTGTGTCCATTTGTTAACAAACACATGGCTTGCTTGCAATTGACACTCTCTTCACTGAAAGTGACGCCTTGTTATTCCATGGTTCTTGAGCAGTGCGGAGGTGCTTGGCCAGCTGCCGCCACCCTCGAGGAGCATCAGGGTTGAGGACGGGCGGAACTTCCTGCTCGCCCTCTGCAAGCGAGTGTCGAAGCATGTGCTGTCACATCACTACCAGGAGCTACCCCTGCGCAGCGTGCGCTTCCTCAACCTGTTCTTGTTGGACCACGAGGGGACAATGTTGGTGCACAAGACCATGCTGGTGGCCGGGCTCGTCAAGTACCTCCTGTCCACCGCAGAACAAGCGGTTTTGGGCGACACACCCCCCGACCTCGAGGAAGAGTGACGATCACGGAGCAGCTCGCCGAGACAGAAACGAGCATGGGTGGAGAAAGTTCGCAGTACGAGAGTGCTTTGTGAATGGCAGGGAATCATTGCATATAGACTGCGTCTAGGACTGGCTATCATGAAAGCACCAGCGTGGTTTTAATCTGCTTCTTTCGCCTTGTGTATGTGTGTCCCTTTGCTGGCTGCTTTTGTGTGTGCCATCTTTCAACAGGCCCAGCCAATCACCTCACTGGACTTCTGGCCACTCAGTCTGCCAGTCCCGCCTACCTGTGAAACGATGCCGTTGCGTGAATTTGGCAGTATACGATGTGCAACAAGCATGTTTGATCAACCTTTGGTGCATGCTCAGCCTTAAAGGGCCTTTGTGGAAACACTTGAAGGCGCAAGCATAGATTGTTGCCTGGCATGTCTGTTTCACCGACTACTCAGACAATCGTGGAACAGCGTCATTGAAAGTTGCGTCACAAGGAGCGGGGGCGCTCGCTGGTCCTTTCACCCACAAGGTAGGTAGATGCACACTGCAGAGGAGAGTTGGGAGCTGTTGTGGTGAGTAAAAGAAAGAAAAGTGTGTGAAATCAAAATAGAAGAGGGACGAATTTCGCATAGCAATTAATAGAACAAGGCCCAGGAGTATTTAACGGACAAACGAAAAGATATAAACGGCACTCACACCGGTGTCAAACACCACCTTGCCAGTTCTCAAAAGGTAATACCATCATGGCTTCAACAACTCGAACGAAAAGCTGACTTCCACAGCTAAAAATAATATTTATGGCGGAGCTCCGGTCCCACCAGGATCGGCCCTCTTAGCCGTCTTTCATTTTTCACCTCACAGGCATTCAGAACTGGCAGTTCAGTCGGACACCCTTCTTTCATTGTTCTGAAGCCGCCGAGCAATCCAGATAGGTGCCGTGCTTTTTCGTATTCCAAATGTCATTCGTGCAATGATCATAGAAGGCACACTTCTGGCATTTCTAATGAGCTGTGGCATTTGGATCAATTCTTTCGCAGCTTGATGTGACGTTCTATACTCTGCAAGACCTTTGTGGTGTCAGTGTGGGAAGGAACGGAAGAGCGTTTTAGGTATTTCTAAGGGTTTCTTTGGAAGTTCTTAAAGATGTGTCTCCCAGTATTTCGCTGTTGCAACTAAATAGTGAACTTACTTCCGCCATTATGCATCCCTATTCTTTTATGTCATCATCATCAAACCTTTACGTTCCTTCATTTCTCTATGCAGCAGTTATAGGCTAGAGCGCTCTAGCTCATGCCAACCTCTTTGCCATCTTTCAAGGAAATCCTCTCGCTGCACATAATGTATTTTTCTTACCCGGACTTGTATGTTTGCTCATGTGGCATCATTGTTCATAGTCATTCTCACAGTCATTGTACTCTGGGCGCTCGTTTGTTCTACCACCGACACCAAGAATTTATGGGGCATGGGCTTTACAGAGAAGATGAGTTTTCATGGCCAACTCCATTTGTCTCTCACAGAACTGCAGTCAGCTCCTCCAAATTGCAGACTGTGGTGCCCTCAGGCCTCGCAAACATTAAAATTTTTTTTGTCGGATTCTGCATTTTTTGCAACTTTCAGTGCCAATTACGCATGATCACTGCCCCTTACATCAGGTTCAGTCTTCCAAGGCCAGTGAACTCTTGATCTCTTTGCAAAGGCCTGTTCTACTGTAGTAGAACAATACAAGTCATAACATAATGCCCTATTCAACTGCATCATGTCATTCATTTTTTAGTATGAACGCAAGCTATGTTTATGTATTGACTTGTCTGTTCTGCAGAGAAATAAAATTGTTTTTAAAGCGAAGCTTTCTTTGCCTCTTCCTTTGACCTTTCCACGCTTCTGCTGCTGTCTTGCATGCCGCGTCACGGGGTTGGTTCAGAGCGTGTATGTACTGTATGGAAAGAGAGTGGCAGAGGAAAGATGATGCGAGAAACTCATTTGGACCTTTTCATCTCGTCGCATGTGCACAATGCCCCCTGGAGCTCCCTGGGCGTCGTCACATTAGCCTCTTGACAGCCGTAATTATCCGTGACCCCCCCCCCCGCAAAAGCATTGCAGAAACTGCAGCACTTACCCTTCTACTACTTCTGCTAACGTGCAAGTCCTGAGGAGAGGTTGATAGAATGGTAGAGAGAGGGCAGGGAGAAGAGGCAGATAATGTGTAGAACCGGCGCAGTCGCGAAACGAATGAATGACAGCATTGCCACTCTTCGCTTGCAGTTCCCATACAGAAGTGAAGGGCAGGACAGGGAAAAGGCGACGTGGGAAGGCAAGGAAACACTACTAATGTAGACACAACAGCGGTTGCGGGCAAACTGAAGGTCGCAATAATCGGCCTGCATGGCGGCCATTGCCTTTTGTGCCACCAATGAGTGCTGGGGAACCGAATGCTTTCACAATGCATCTCGAAGGCTCCTGCTTCCATCGTACAGCACAATGCATCAGCTCAATGTCCCCAGTGCCTGCAGTGGCGCAAGAACCGCTGGCAGCCATGAGCTTTGAGTATCGCGTTTGAATCGCTGAGCGTTATACGTGTCTCACCAGTTTTGTTTATTTTTAGCTCATGTACATAGGTCCACAAATATTGTAATCGATTAAGTGTTTCCGTATAATCGGGTTAAAACATTTAGTCAATGCTCATGCTAAGGTCGGAATCTCTGCTCAAAGACTCACTCCAGAGTGATGCAGCTTGTTGCACAGTCATTTCTTCCTTTCACTAGGGATGAGTACAGAGGTGCAACAGTTATCTACTCGGCCCTGATTTGAGGATGCCGCACAATGCTTGACAAGCTGCATGAAACAAGCCATTTCACCGACATTTGTGCCGCAAAATGCGACATAAGCTGTGCTGAGTCACAAAACTGGGGATTAACATTTGAAGACCAATCCTCGCATAAAAATCTAAGGTAAGTCACCTTGTGTGGGGCTAATTGCTTAATGGCAACAAAAGAAATGACACACAGGAACACAAACTTACAAAAAAAAAGGCATTTATTGTTCCTTGTAAACAATACGTGGGCTGGCTGAAATATAATGATTAGTTCCTGAATGCAAGTGTGCTAATGTAATAGAGTAAAGTTTGCCAGACTAGGTCGTTAGCAGGTGCATTTCTGTGAACAGAAGCACACACGATTATTTATTTAATTTACCCTCAAGGTATGTACATGTATCCATTAGAGAGGGGAGGGGCATTGAGGATACAATGAGCGGCCCCATATCCAGAAATGCAGAATGTGACAAAAAATAGACGAAGATATAAATACACAGAATAATGAAAATATAATTTAGAGTAAAAAACAAAAGAAGCAACACTGTAAAGCTGCTAAACTAAGACAATCGGAGCAGGTTGCTTATCACTTGTTTAAGAGCACAGGGTAAGCCCTGTACTTCCCATGCATTTTTGACCATGTTGAGGAACCGTTTTCTCAGTAACTAAAAGAGGTATCCACATAATGCATATATCATTTTCTTCTAAATTTCGCGCTCTTTCAACTGTACTAGACTTATTAAAATCCAACAAAAATTGCTATTTTGGTGAAATTGTTCACACAGTACCTAAATTTTGGCTTTATTTGCATATTTCAAAATTTGTAACCCAAAAACCGTTAGATGCATATTTTCAATTCTAGCACAGTAGTTGCCTACACTTATACAGATGACAGGGAAATAAAATCAACTGGTTATCCTGGAAGACACAGGAAATAATGGTACCTACGTAATAAAACATGGTTTTGAGATAATTGAGTTTAAAGTAAGAAAACGCCTGAAAAACACACATTTTTTGCCACTAACACCGTTCAAGTCATATCTATACCAGCCACCAGTTTGGCAATCATTGTCGAAGTCATTTTTTCGCTTTTCAGCCTGTCGTCTTGCTTGCCTTGCCTCTTTTGTGAGCTGTGGTGCAGCTCTCTCCGCATTATATTGTCGATTGCGGCCAACTTCTTTCAGCCATTTTAGCGTGCTGCGGCCAAACTTCAGAGTTCTAATGACTTCAAAATGTTGGAACACGCAATACTACCATCATTGAACGAAAGAACCGCATCCAATGTCGCATGGAACGAAATGCGTTCGAATAGACGCACTCCGAAGCACAAACGCGGAATAAACGCGCACAGCGTCTTTGGATTGCCTTGACTGAAAAATCAGTGGTGCAACAGTTGCGAGACAATTTCTCATAATATAGCTGATTCCAGACAAGCGTTTTGGTTTTCGTACCAGAAGTTTTTTGTTAGAAAAATGAACGGTAAGCGCGGAAAGCATTCGTAAAGGGGGCGTATTCACCCACTACTTGCTTTGGGAAAAAGTTTTTTTCAGCCAGAAATAAGACTTTCTAAGAAAAGTGCGAATATGGAAAATGTGCGTAAAGAGATACACTTCCCAAATTGTAAAGAGAAAAAAAAAGTCATTTTTTTTTTTAATTTTGCCTTACCCTGTGCCCTTAAAGAGAACACCATCTGTAATATTAGCACATGACGATAATATAGAATCATCATGTGCTATTAGATTGCTCCATTCTTCACTGGTTCTAGGAAGATATGAATGTTCGAAAGCGTTTGTGTTACAATGTCGAATGCTAACTTTGTGATGATGATAAAGAGGAGATGAAAGGCACACGACAGGCCAACGAGGAACACAGTGTAGGATTATGGCATATTTAATGAAACAGGCTGAAACGGGAGTGTTTTCATGATGGTAAGTTTAAAGATACTTTTCATTTTTGTTACACTTGTTATATTATTGTTTGAAATAAAGTGAGCTGAGCAGTTCTGCACTGCTTCTAGGTAATGATGCGGATGTATGTGGTATAGAATAGCAGTTTCAATGATTCGGGAGGCAAAAGAAATGTTTCTATAAAAGTACCCGAAAGTTTTGTTAGCTTTAGATGTTATATGATCAGTGTGTTTGCTCTAAGTAAGGTTGCGAGTTACATGTGCCCTCAGGTACCATGCAGTAAGATGTTGCACTTTCAAGGTGAATGTCACGAAGAGAGTTGGTAAGACAGGCAGTATTAGTACATGAAAGTAGCATTGATTTGCATTTCTTAATGGCACATGGAACACCATGTGCCAAGTAGAACACTAGTTAAGAACGCTGTTTAGGGCAGTCTGGAGAACAGATACATTGGAATCATTCGCAATTTTTATTACACATGCAGTCATCTGCAAAAATACAAATCCTAGAACTAATGTTATCAGGCAAATCATTAGTATAAATCAGGAATAATATAGAACCGAGTGCAGATCTCTAAGGAACACCAGTCTATTGTGGCCCCAAGAGAATTAGTTTCGTTAGAAGCAACAAATTGTGTACGAGAAGTAAGAAATGCAACTGGGGTCCAGTCAAGCATGTAATAAATGCATAGTTTGTGTAGAAGTAACATGTGATGAACCTTATCAAGTGCTTCAACAAAATTTATGAAAATGCAATCGGTAAAGAAATCAGAATCAAGGTAGCTATACTGAAGTTCACAAGTAAATGATAAAAGTTGGGTGTCACAAGAGAAACTGCTGTGGAATCCGTGCTGGAATGGTGTGAAGAAACTGGCTTCTACGTGAGTGGCAAGGTGTGAGAAAATTATGTGCTCCATGATTTTAACCACTTTCCAGTCTTTCGGTGAACTTCCATATGATATATATGACTCACAAAAAATGCATTCACGTATGGTGGATGAATGCAGCGTTGCAAATACATTATACATCATGATGCCTATGAACTTCGTGGCAGCTGAAAAACAGTTTTGGCACGAACAAGCAGGTTGAAAGTGAAAAAACGTCGCAGTTTCACCCAAAAGACGAAGCATCCATTGCGATAGCAAATTAGTAGAGAGCTATACGGAGTAAGGATAGTAGTTTTATCAGCTGCATAAACTTGGACATGCCGCAGCACCAGCAACGCGCAGAACTGTTGTCGACGCCGTCGGCGTTTTGCCCGCATTCGCACCAAACGCGCGCGGCGTTAGTGACTGTTGCCGGTGCCTCTAGGGGCGGCTCGGAGGTTTTCGACGAGATCAGAATGGGACACTCGTTAAGCAGCGTTGGAAGTCTTTACCACCTTCTCGCCTTGCAACGTTTTTATATAATTACACATTTGGTGCCACAGCTAAACGTCGCCTCCCCTCCCTCCCTCCTGTCCCCCCACAGCCTTTCACCCAACGGAAGAAGTCGCATTTGCTCTCTATATATGGTGATTGTAAAGGAGGAAAAGAGACACTTAATTCTGCAGCCCTTCAGGGAGCACGGCGCAGAATGCGCGTTTGCTCACCGCCATGCATCGCTCCCCGTGAAAGTGCACGTCCCTCGTGCCCTTTCACTCGCACATACAGCGTCCGGCGCATGGCGGCGATTTCATTGCCGTTGACGTCATATGGAACCTCTCGGTGACGCTGACGGCAGAAATCCGCTTTGGAGTGTCCATATAACTGCTATCGCAATAATATAAGAATGGTAAACACGAGAATAAAGATAATCTAATTTTGGGAGGGAAGATAGGCATAGAACTATCTGACTTCGCACCCACAGTACGCCAATGCGCTATTTGACATTTTCAGTACTCTACCCAAAGATATATTGGACGGTTGCCATTTCGCTGTTGAAATGTCGTTTATACACTTCAAATAAGTATGTGCACAAAATAGCTCTACATCGCCAAGAACAACTGCGAGTGCTATTTTATTACAAAAAAAATGTGCAGATCCCGCGCACTGTGGGAATCAACGTTATGCAAAGAATTTTGCAGGCATCTGGCTATGCATTATTGTTCGGGCTTCCTAAAAGCGTTACCAGGTTGATAAATGTGTTTGTGTAAACCCAGTATTTGTGTGCCTAACGCGAGTACAGTGAACTAGAATTACTGTGCGTGTGTGTGATGACAGCAGTAAGGTGACGACGACGACGGTAACTACGTCTGCATGATTTCTACGAACGATCGAATTGATGTGAACGAACGTAATGGAGGTGCAAGAGGGGCAAGAAATGCAGAAACTAAATGCTCACTGACGGCAGCTTGTGATATCATTTCGAGAACACAAATGAGTGACTTGGCGGCAATACTGTACCACAACCAGAAGCCCGTGTCCTATTATAGCCATTCAGAAGAGTGGCATGGAGTAGCTTCTCACCTTGGCCGAGCCATGATGACGCTGCTATAGTGGAATTCGATATAGCATTGTCGTACTCGGACAATATGTGCACCAGGAAAGAGCATTCCTCGATGTTTAATTAAGCGGCCTGGCAACGACGAGAAGGGCCGTGAAAGTCCGGTACGAGCTTTGGGAGGAACGAGGAAGTGGCGCATTGCTGTCCGGTGCTTAGAAAGCAACGATCGTGGGAAACTTGTTTTTTCAATCACTGTTTGAAGGGATGTAATCACCACCCGGTGTTCTGCTGTCGAGCTGCTGGGATCTTATGCGTGTTACCTGGCTCGAGCGAGGTTCACAGGCGAGAGTTGGACTGCAAAGCTGGAATAACGATGCAACGACCATCATGGCACCTTGAGGCATCATTCAAGATAGATAACTTAATTGGTCCACTGGGCCAGCATAAGCTTTTGTCATGGTAATGCCATGCTATGTGAGCATGCATGCCATGAATTTATCTCATTCTTGTCATGCATGTCATGACATTTGTGAGAATCCTGTCTTGGCTTAACATACAGACCATATGGCACTCATATGCCAACCATTTTATGGCATACATGGCATGACATGTCATTATAATATCACACATGCATGTCATGACCCGCATATCCAGAATACATCCAGTTGAAGAATTGAATGTCATGTCATTCAATCCATTATGGCAATCTCATTTATGACATCCATGTCATGACATGATTGTCAATCTAGTCAGTTCCATTTTATTGCGATAGCAATTATATGGACACTTCTACCGGATTTCTGCCGTCGCCGTCGCCGTGAGGTTCCGTATAGATAAAATCTTCGCCGCGCGCCGTATGCCCGAGCGGAAGCGTGCGGGGACGCACGCTGTCACGGAGAGCGAACGCACTCAATCTTCCACGCGCAAGCAAGGAAGCGGGAAGCGAGCGCCGGAGGGAGCGGGGGGGGGGGGGGGGGCGCATTTCTACTCTGCCAACAACCGCGCTCGTCGCTCGCTCGCACCGTCTCTTATCTCCACACGGCTCTGACCTTTATGCGCTGTGCATTCGCCGCTCAGTTTCCGTTGAAGCGATAGACCGCACGTACCTTCGCCCGCTGCAGCGTATATGCGCTTGCTGCCAGCGTTTTGACAGTCGTTGTCTGCAGTCATTCAGTGCGATCTATTCATGTTTGTTTGTGCGCGCTCACACCACAGTTAGTAATAGTCGGGCCACATTTTCCAACGCACGCTACACATGCAATGCTGCCCGGATCGGCAGTGCAGCGCTACAGGTGTGTCCCTTCGCACGCGCTGCCCACGGGCGGCGCTTCTCATCAACAGGGCGCCAAGCTACGGCTTTTTTGGGGGGACCCAGAGCCCTAAGACCACCAGTGTAGACGAAGACGGACCCAGAGAGGCTCCAAGATTCAAGAAACGTAGAATCGGTAGAAGAAATAGACGTAAGCACCAAGGGCAAGGTCATTCTGACATAGGTTACATTAACATGCAAGGTGGCAGGAATAGGCTGAAGTGGGAGGAGATAGACGAGCAACTAAGGCAAGAAAAGCTGATGGTATACGGGTTTGTGGAGACACATCTTAGGGACATGGAGCAACCTCCCTGTAATCCTGACTATGCATGGGAATAATTGCAATAGAACAGAGGGCAGCAGAAAAGGGGGTGGAATTGGTGCATTCATTCATAAAAGTATGAACTGGCAAAGGGTCAAACAGGAATGCAAGGAGCATTTATGGCTAAAAGGGAAAGTTCCAGGAGAGCAGACACTCCTTGACTTTGTATACCTCTGGACAGGAGCAAATGCCAAAGAGGAAAACAAAAAAATGCTGGAATGAATATCAAGTGACATTAATGAGCTAGGAGAAGGGTGCGAGATTATTATACTAGGAGATATGAACGCACACATAGAAGACATGGTCGGGTACACAGACTCAACAGGCAACATGATGCTGGATATGTGTGAAATGCATGACTTAGTTGTATGCAACAGTACTGAGAAGTGTGAAGGGCACATAACATGGGAGGTAGGGAGCCTGCAGTCGACGATAGATTATGCACTAATGTCACATAGGATGCACGATAGGCTAAATGTAATGAGCATAGATGAATATGGCTCCAGAAGTCTAGGTAGTGATCACAAACGTATTAAGGTGAGTTTTAGAAGGGAAATGAAAGTAGGTAGGAGGCAAGATGAACAACCAGGTGGGATATTTTACTCGGAAAAGCAGCTTGAAATAGCAACCCAGCAAATTGAGGAAGTAATTTCAGAGGATACAAAAACAGAATGGACATATGCAAATTTAACAGGACTATTTGAGCTAGAGCTTACTAAGGTACGAGTCAGGACAAAAGGGAACAGAAGACGTAAACCCAAGAGCTGGTGGGATGAGGAGGTTAAGAAGACCATAGAGAAACGCCAGGAAGCATCCAGGGAACACAGATATTCAAAGCAGAGGGGTGAACCAGAAGCTGATGTAGGCAGAAAATGGAACAACTTCTTAAACTGTAGAAGGGAAGCATCCAATTTGATCAATGAGAAGATCAGAAGAAAGGGGAGCCAATGGTTGTCAGAAGTAAACAAAAAGGATAGAAAAGCAGCGAAGAAATTTTGGAAACATCTCAACTCCTTGAGTAATAAGACTAGCCTAGAGCAGAGGTTTATAGTTACAGCTCAAGGTGTTCGACTAGAGGGAGATGAGGCAATGGAACATATAAGAACAATGATGACAGAAAAATTTAAAGAACGAAACATAGCATGTGCTCAATCAGGTGAGGATGGACTAGTCAGTGCAGTGGCTCCACTGGCACAAAGCGAGTGGGAAAGGGCAGAGAAGAGGGTTCCTAGTAGCACGTCGACAGGTCCTGATGGCATCCCAATTATGTTGATAAAGACATTGGGCCCAAAATCTAAGAAAGCATTAAGAGAGGCAGTGAGCAAAATGATAATGGACGGTAAAGCCCCTGACGGGTGGAGACTGAGCAGGATGAGCATGATATATAAGGGAAAGGGGGACAAAGCCGACATAAACAACTACCGTCCCATAACAGTGACGTCAGTGGTTTACAGGGTGGTGATGCAGATTATAAAGGACAGACTGCAGGCATGGGTGGAGAGCGAGGAGGTGCTGGGGGAACTACAAAATGGGTTCCGAAAACAAAGAAGGTTAGAAGATAATCTGTTCTCATTGACACAGTGTATTGAAATAGCAGAAAAGGAACACAGGCCCCTATGGCTTGCCTTTCTGGATATCAAGGGAGCCTATGACAGTGTAATCCAAAAGGATTTGTGGGACATACTGGGCACTCTAGAGGTGGAAGATGGAGTAAGAAATCTTTTAAAAGATATCTATAAAAGTAACAGGGTGCTTATAAAATGGGAAAACAAGGTATCTGGGCCTATAGAGATACAGCAGGGGCTTAGGCAGGGGTGCCCTCTGTCACCTCTGTTGTTCATGCTGTATTTACAAGGATTAGAGAAAAAATTAGAGAGGAGCGGACTTGGCTTCAACCTTTCCTATTTCAAGCAGGGAGAATGGATTAAACAGTCATAACCAGGACTGATGTATGCGGATGACATTGTACTTATGGCTGACAGCAAGGTAGACTTGCAGAGATTAATGGACATCTGTGGTAAAGAGGGAGATAGCTTAGGTTTGAAGTTTAGTAAAGAAAAATCGGCAGTCATGACTTTTAATGATAATCAGGGCAGCGAGCATAGGATACAGGAGGTTACGCTGGAGGTGGTGGATAAGTACAAATATGTTGGAGTGTGGATAAACAATGGGGCTGAGTACCTAACGGAACATGAAAAATATGTGACGGCTAAAGGTAGCAGAAATGCAGCTGTGATGAAAAATAGGGCACTGTGGAATTACAATAGGTACGAAGTGGTGAGAGGGATTTGGAAAGGGGTGATGGTCCCTAGTTTGACTTTCGGCAATGCGGTCCTGTGCATGAGATCAGAGGTTCGAGCAAGGTTGGAAGTTAAGCAGCGAGGGGTAGGTAGACTGGCTCTGGGAGCATACGGAAATACACCAAATCAGGGGGTACAGGGTGACATGGAATGGACGTCATTCGAGGGCAGGGAAGCCAGCAGCAAGATAGAATTTGAGGAGCGATTGATAGAGATGGCAGAAAAGCGGTGGGCAAGGAGAATTTTCAGTTATTTGTACATGAGGAATGTTGATACAAAATGGAGAAAGCTGACCAGAAAACTGTCAATCAAATATTTGGACTGCAGGAGGGGTGCAAACCAGGAAACAGCGGTTAAGAAAAAGGTTAAGGAAACAGAGAGGGGTATGTGGAAAACAGGGATGCAGACGAAATCAGCACTGGGCACATACCGAACTTTCAAGCAAGAAATTGCCAAAGAAAATATCTACGATAATTCTAGGGGAAGCTCTTTGTTGTTTGAAGCCAGGACGGGAGTATTGCGGACTAAGATGTACCGAGTCAAGTACCAAGGTATAGAAACGTTGTGCTGTGCGTGTGGAGAAGAAGAGGAAACGGCTGAACACCTCATACTTTTCTGTAAGGGGCTTAACCCTACAGTGCAAGGCAACGGGGCTGATTTTTTCAAAGCATTGGGGTTTAGGGACAGTGAAGGCAAAATAGACTTTAAGCGGGTAGAAATAACCAAACAGAGGTTATCTGATTGGTGGATAAAATTAAGGCAGGGGTGAAATTTCACCCACCACAAAGTACAAATTATGTTAATAGTCATGGCTAGGTGACGTATGCCACCGCCCGATTTAAAGGGTTCAGCCTCATCCATCCATCCATCCATCCATCCATCCAACCGTTTGACACGCGCCTTGTCGTGGTCATCGAGTCTCTCTTCATGTCGGTCTACTTACGCCGCAGCACACCTGCTTACTTAATCAGCTCATGTTTACTACAATCATATTGCTACCAAAGCCGCTCACCTTACTTCGTATTACATTGCTGTGTTGCTATCGCATTCATTGCTTCGCCCTTAGGGCGAAACTGTGACATTTTTCTAACAGTTCATACATCAGGATATCCATGACATGAATGAAATGACATATATAACATACATGAATGACATCAGGTGATGACGTCGTGATTATTTCTTTGTTTACTGGATATGTGTGGCGAGACATACTTGCATGACTTGACAAGAATGACATGCAATTCGTGTCATGAGACGCATGTCATTTATATCCAGATATATATCACGAGTTAAAGAAACAACCATGACAGCATCAGCTCATTCATGTCATCATATATAGATGATCGACAAACCTGTGATCTCATGACATGCGCTTGTATGTCTTGTCATTAATGTCATGACGCACATGACATTTATGTCGCGTCATATGTAATCCATGTCAGGTCATGCATGCATTTAATTCATATCCCGATTTATATTGAGTTAAAGAAACGACCACGACGGCATCATGCATGCAACGATGCCATTCATACCATTTATGTCATGACATGTCGTTCGATCATGTCACGTATGCATGCATGTCACGCCGCCAGATGCCTATTCTGATATATATCCAGTTGAAGAAACGACCACGACGGCATCGCGACGTAGGAGGCTATAGATAGACACACTCAAAACGCCTGAAGTTCGCAAAAAATTCTTCGCGTTAGGCGCGCAATCGCCGATGTTTGCTACTGTAGCCAACCTAACGAAAACAACGCCTCACTTGAAAACCGCGCCTTGGCGGGAACGAAACGAGGGATCCCACGTGACTATATACCGAACACAAACAAGCAAGCAAACTAAACACAAGCCGCACGAGGCTGCAGCCGCTGCACATGTCGTTGCTTGCGTTGTGCGCGAACTGTCAACTTGCCGCTCACCTTCCGCTGCCTCAATACCGCGACCGTCCTACAGCAGCGTGTGCGTGCCAGGCGCTAGCGGCCGAGTCGCGGCGAGAATGCCCCAGCGATGCTTCGTGCCGGGTTGCACAGACGGGAGCACGGGCGGCGAGATGCGCCATTACTTTCGGCCTCCGAGGGACGACTCCCTGCTCGAAGCGTGGCACGAGGCGATCGCCAGGCCCGACGACAAGAGGATGAACGCCAAGTCGCGGGTGTGCCACATCCACTTTCACGCCGAGGACATCATGAGGGAATTCGTGCACAACGTGAACGGCGAGCTGGTCGTCATCCCGCGCGAGAAATGGGCGCTCAAGGAAGGAGCCATTCCGCTCATATTTCCCTCCTATCCGAAGTTCCTCTCGAAGAAAGTGTTTTTGCAGCAGCGTCAGAGCCGCTCGGCGGCTCGCAAGCGTCCACAGCCGTCGCTCTTCGACGACCCGGAGCCTCCTCGTGACGAGCGCCTCGACGATGTCGACGACGACGAAGACGACGACGACAGTGCCACGCCAGAAGCAGCGCACCAGCGCGCGATCGACGAGGCCAAGGAGGCTGCGCGACGCCGGCTCTTCGAAGAGATAACGGCCATAGCGGAGAAGGGGGAGCGATTCCACGGCTGGTCCGTCGACACAGCGGGGGACGACTCGGTCGTCTTCTACAAGCTCCGCATGCGCGACCGATTGGTCCAAATTGACCGGGCCGTCGTCGTGGCCAGCGACGCGAGACTCACGCTGAGCGCCGCCGGCCGCTCGGTTCCGTCGAGCGCCTACACCAACGCCGACGGCATGCTGTTCACGGGTATGGACGGGCTCAAGTCCTTCCTCGACTTCGTGGCCGGTCTCAGGGCGTGCGCCGGGTGCGCCGCCGAGCTGTACCCGCACGTCAAGTGGTCTCTGACAGCCACGAGGCACGGCGGGTCGTGGCACCACAAGGCCTGCGCGGTGCTGGGACCGCGGCCCGTTTGCCCACCGTGCCACAAGCTGCGAAAGCTGTTCGTCAAGCGCGTGCAGACGCCTTACCGCTGTCGTAGTGCCGGCGTGACCGACGACGCGGCGCTTGCTAGACTTCTGCGCCGCAAGGTGATTCGGGCGACCGTGCGCAGGGAACGGATGAAGCAGGAGCTGCGAGCAATCAAGAAGGAAGTGCAGAACGTCAGCAAGCACATGGTCGACAGGGTGCTCGAACTCTTGCCAAGCGATCAGAGAGCTTCTGTGACAGCCGCTCTCAGGGAAGGGGACTGAACGAGTGTGGCAATGTTCGTCTATACACACTTGCTCCGAAGGCACGTTTCGAAGAACTACACCTTGCAATGAGCGTGTGACCTCGTTGCCCGTGCCTGGAAAAAGTGATCTTCAGCCCGGTGTTCCCGCTTTGTGTTCGACGGATAGCGTAACACCGGTGTTCGGAGTAGGACCAGGCTACACGAGTATGACATGATTTTTTTAGTAACGAGTTAATGTACAATAAAGAATCAAGTTGTTTTATAGCTTGACCAGTGCTCACTAGTCAGTGCAGTTTCTGTGTAAACGCATGAATTATAATATGTCATGTTGTGTTCTTGAGACCTCAATATCAGCTGTGTATGAATATTTAACTATGAATCGTATAGTCCTTGCTATATTCGATTAGAGAATCTCTATTAAATTTAAATTTTCCAGATATTTGTTTCTGTTCTAATTTATTGGGGGTCTATGAATAAGAAAATAAACGTGGTGGCTGTTAAGAATGCTTCCTTTGCTGTAGAGCCACGGTTACTTGCAAAGTTTGAAGACTGGGCATGTTGATACAGCATACTAGAGTTTGGATTGTGCAACATTTCGATGGGACCAAAGAAGCAAAGCACACACAACAGAGCACACACGACAGCCGTGGTTACAGTAAAGAGGTGCCAGTTCCTGAGCAAATGCATGGAGTAGCCAATTTCTGATCATAATCTCTGCAGTCGTTCAGCTACAATTTCTCACCTTCTTGCAGCCTACGAATCTGTTGTCTCAAATAAGACAGAGCAATTTATTTTTTGCTTGGCCACTTCACCATGTTTGCATTCCTTTAACTTTTTAATTACTACAGCTGTTCAAACTGATAAGTGCCAATTGACAGCCTTGAGTGCCAATTACTGCATGTTGAAACAGTTCACCAGACACATAACTCCATTTAGTAAACTAAAAAAAAAGCGCTTTTATAATTAGGTTTCCTTTTTTTTTCTACTGCCGAACTGTGATTTCTTTATGCAAATTTGTGAGAACAGAAGTATGTAGATAATGGCGTAAAGAGGCATGGACCTCGCCTTTTTCGCCCAATCCGAAAGGAAAGCATACAAATTGTAATTACGACAGATCCACATTGGAGTTTTGTGATTAGAGTACCAGCAGGGTGACAGCACAATATTGCATCGTCTTATTAGTGATAAGAATGTCGGCTGGCCATGTCATGTATTTGCTGTGGAGAGATGTGCACGTAGTACGCATGATGACCACTGCTTTCACTGCCACCAGACAAATTTTGGCAATGTGAAATAATGAGGTTGATTGCACACTACATTTTGATGGAAGTGCATGAGCTGGTGGACGGCTCTTTTTTCAATCTATTGACATTGGTGTTGCAAAGATCTTATTTTTTGAAAGCACCACCAGCATTATGATGAAGTGCCATAACATGAGTTTAAGCCTATCCTTGCTCTGTATATAGCCGAAACTCAATATAAATGAACAAGAACATAACCACTCATTGGATATAAAGAACTAACTCTAAAATGTTTGTCACTGATATCAGCATGTGACGAATGTTGTGCATAACAAAAGTGTTTCCATGTTTTATGCAACTTCATTATAACGACGTTCAGCTGTGATCAGCCAGTACATTTATGCTGCAATACAGTTAAAAATTTTCAGACACCAGTGACCCTTTTATTCCCTTGACTCAATGACTGGAAAGAGCAGTTAACAACCCTTGAATCGTCTGTATGTTTAGAGACTACCATGTCGTCTCAGGAACAACATTCTCCCCCAGCAAATCTAGAAAACTTTGAGAGAATTCCAGTGAATTCGAAAGAACTTCTGCAAACTCTGCAACAATATTAAGAAGCTACCCTGCAAGCTGAAGTAGCTTGCACGCTGTAACGAGGTGCACCCAGACACTGCATTCTTATTTTTATTTTTTGCATGTTTGCTTCATAAAGTCGCAAATCTCACAGTCTGCTTGTGCGCCGTAATTCAAGCGTCGCTGGAGTGAAGAAACAGTGCACATGCATAAACATTGCAGACATGGGCCGGTATAATTCAGCTATTCTTTCCACTCGATTATATGCCACTATTCCACCGTTCATACCTGGCTGATCTTGTTGACAATGCGGTCGGAGCGCAGCCCCAACCACCGGCCAAGCACTACAAGGAATGTCATTGGAATCAATCAATCTTTATTGTTTGACATGTAATGACATGTTATTTTTATACAGGCAGGACCCCAGAGCCCTTTCGAGGGTTGTAGCAGGGGCCCATTTTTTAATGTAAGTGATTACAAGTGAATTACAAGGCAAAAAAAAAAAAAAAACAATAGCTTTGTTACAAATGCATGCAGAACATTTTTATTCATAAACATGTTTTCTATTGTAGGTAACTAAGTAGGTAAATGCGAACTAGTTGCTTATATAAATAAAATAATGTGATGCTATACGGTAAAGTGTTGCGCAGTTTTGCAGCAATTTATAAGGAAATTAATATAATCCATAGTTAGTCCTTATGTAGGGTATGCATAATGGTACAGTTGATGTAGAACATAGTGAATATCATGCTCGTCAATAACATATGTTAGTGTTAGTGATGGGCATAGAACAGCGTTATGTAAAAGTTTGTAAGCAAGTAGTAAAACACGATAATCGATACAAACTGTTATGGGTTGTTTGTTTAGTAATCCATAAGCATATGAAACTGAGTCTGCTTTTTGTATAAAAAGAAGAGCACGTAGTGCTGTGTTCTGTGCTACTTTAAGAAGTTTCAGCATTGTCTGCTAGGTTAATCCGTAAATTGCTTGGCATATGTGGACGCCGGGTCATGCGGGGCTGTAGAGGAACGAAAGGGCGGACGCCTTAGCTCGAGCGCTAATTAACCGAGCGTTGCAAAACCAATCGTCTCATCAATCCCCACCCTTTACCTTTGTGCCCCTGCCATCAAATTACTGCGACCGACTCGAGATCCAGCGACTTAACCGCAGGATTTATCCTCCCCCTCACAAAAAGCTCAGCACTGAAGAGGCCATAGCCCTCAGACTAATCCAAACAAACACATTCCCAAATGTACACAGATACAGCAAAATATACCCACAAACATACCGCGGCATCTGCCCCTGGTGCGGCGACACACGCCCTACACTCTTTCACATCTCGTGGGGGTGCGGGGGCAAACCTGAACATTTAAAAACGCCTAACACGTCCTTTGAGCGGTGGGAGGTACAGCTGACCAGCGATACCCTGGCGGGACAAGAAGCTCTTGTCCAGCAAGTACGTCGAGCAGCCATGGCCAGTGGAGTCCTGGAATGAGGACACCACCCACTCGTCCTCAAGATCAACGATCTCGATGGTCTAAATAAATGTTTTCTCTCTCTCTCTCTTAGCATATGTGATGTGTGAATGTATGAAAGAATAATACAGTGAACTCTCGTTAAGACGAACTCAGCTAAGCTGAATTCTCGCATATAAAGAACATCATGGGAACGTTAGTTTGGTTTTCCATAGACTCATTGCAAAAAAATTGGCTGTGGCTTAACTCAGTTATGCCTGGGTGTGCGTAGCGAGAGGTATGGTTAATCTTATTGTTTAGCTTGGTTCTCTCTACGGTTACATCTTTATCGTTCAGCTTCGTACGTCTGAGTTTTAGGTTTGGTTGTTACTTCTCGTTAAGTTATGGTTTACATTAAGGACGACATTTTTAAAGTGTAACGCATTTATTTTGAAAGTCTTCATCTTGTTGTTTCTCAATTCCCACAAAGACGGCCTGATGGTCGGTGAGGCGGGAGAATAAGGGGTTATCGTCCAGTGCCTTGAACACGTTTCAGGTGCTATCCTCATCTGAATCCACTCGCCTGGCTGCATCGTACTTACGACGCTTCTCGAGGCGTGCGGCTCGTTCTTCCTCCGTCTCCTCAGCTCGCTGCCTCCTCTTGGTTTCATTCTGATGATGAAGCCTGGCTTCTTTCAGTCTCTCCGACTCACTTTCCATATCTGCCGACAAATCCCACCGAGCCGCCCCTTCTATATATACTGCCACCTGTAGGTAGTGGGTCGAGGGCAAGAGTGGGTCGAGCCCAAGAGAAGAAAGAAGACCGCGCGCTCCTTCTCTGCTCGAGCCAGCCCCGACGGTCGCGTCTTCCAAGAGCCAGCTGCTCTACGTTTATTAAACCTTCAGGACTACTTCTCGAGGCTCGTGACAATACGATGCAACGCCGATTCCTCCTCTGCTGTTGCAACGCGGTTTCACTGGCTCCTCCTCTGACGTCATGCCAGATGGTGTGGCGAGCGGTGCTGCGGCGGTTGCTAGGCAACGGCTCAGCCCGCGGTGCGGCCACCGGCCACAGCAAAACGGCAAGAATACGGCCAATGTAGCTATCGCTACAAAATTACCGCTTAAGATGAACCACCTCAGACATACTCTTCGGTTAAGACCAAAATTCGGAGTGAGCGCCACCGCTACCGATCCTGGAGGCTAGGGTGCATCGAGGCACCCTACTGGAGGCCTGCGGCACAGGCTCTCCACCGCGATCGCGCCACCGCGGTTGGCCACTGATACTATCCTTTCTCTCTGCCGCCTCGACAGCTGTCAGACACAATCCCTTGCCGTCCCTAGGAGCATTGCACATTTTCTTTGCCTCGCTGGCCTTGCAGCGAGGGCTAGCATGTCTACTAGGCCAAGTGTTCTATGTACGCCTATCGCGCTTTCGAAGCAAGCAGATTGTCGGAAATGAGAGCTCCCTAGAGAATTTTTCCAGCTGCATGAAGGCACAGAAGGATTTTTAAGGTCATTAGGTGAGATAACGTCTTTTGTGGCTGCTTGCCGATTTGCACGGAAGCGACAAGTATCCATCACGGACTGGATGAAGCGCAAGCAAGAGTACCACTTGAAGACAGTTTTCTATTATAGGTTCAGCTAAATAAATGCTTTTTATGTCATTTTTTCCCCCCGTTGTAAGTCTACTTGATTTACCGCTTTGAAGTAAGATATTTGGATGCACCTGGTCATGTTGCCAATTATTTTTTGGAGGGCATTTTTGTTAAGACGAACTTCTGATAAGATGAACAAATTTTCACGGTCCCTTTGAGTTCGTCATAAAGGGAGTTTACTGTATAATGTTAACAATGTATTTAGTAGGAAAATGTAATGTAAGCTGTAAAGAAGAGGTATTTTCCTGTAAATCTTAAAAGTGTTGTTTAATGAACATGTGTGTGCCATGAAAGCTGTGCATCAAAGTGGACATCGAGAATTTTTGTACTAATACTCTTTCCAATATTGTGTTATTCATTACGAGCGAGTTATTAGACGTAAAATGAATGTATTTTGGGGCATAGATAACATATTTACTTTCAGCGGTGTTAGTGAGAAGTTTACTTGCATGAAGCCAAAATGATAATTTTCTAGGGCTGTTGTAGCTTTGTGGTATAGGTCATTTTTGTTTCTCACTGTTATAAATATGTTAGTATCATCTGCGTACTAATAGAATCGCTAAATAGAATTGTCCAATTATCCCTGCCATGTTCTCAATTGATGCGTGTGGTACGGGGCACTAGGTAAGTCAGCTCATAGACAACCACAGATGTTTGTCAGCTCCCAATGCAAGTATAATCTTTTTGCTTGCCGTGGCATATATTTAACCGTAATTAGAGTGCCAGTTTTAAACTGCATGATCATTTTTTAGTGCCACCTGCTCTTATATATATTTTTCTTTTACGAGCCCTGCATGACACAGAGCGAACACGTGACTGAACAAATTTTGAGCAAGACTGGCCTATCTCATACCTCGTAATGCTGTGGGTAGTAAAATATTTGGATTTTTGATGCCCAATTTCCAAAGTAAATGGTGTGTGTTGTTCTGACACCAGACTTTTTAGTGTAAGGATCTACTGTGGTTAAGAGTCACGTGATCTTTGAGCTTGCTAAATGTGAATCGAACATATAGATGTCTACTTGCAGATCCGCTGCAGTGAGGTGTATTTCTTTCTTTTTATTCTAGCAAAACATGGTTCAGTAGTACATTATCCTTACAAAGTGATTAATGTTTTTCTGTGGGCTACCTTGATGTCATGCCCACACGGGCAGATGCAACCAACACCAACCATAACCAAATTAATGTTTCGGAGCCATTAGCTGATGCGCTGCTGATATATATGATTTGAAATTAAATGCTGGTTAATCGAAATGTTATAGTTGAGATAAAAAAGTACAGTTGGCCAAGCCATGTGATCTACAGAGCAGATAAGACGATAGATTACAATAACCTAAAGTGAGTACCAATAAAAAGGAAAACAGTTGAGGGGTCATGGCATACAGTTTTTTTTTTTTTATAGCTGTACCAAATTTTTGAAAATAGCCTGTGGCAGATAGCACAGTTCTAACCCCTGGATCTAAATTACTCAATGAAATGTACATTACTTCTGTGAGAAATCAAGATGCTTAATTGAATAATTAACATAAATACAGTTTAATTAATTACTTTATGGCACATATCTCAATCTACAAATTGTAGCTAGTACGTAGCAAGGCATATCGACTTAGAACGAATTCCCAGGACAATGCCACTTTTGAGACATTAATTTTTAAAGTAGTCCAGTGAAATTCATTGGCTTTCCAGTTACTTTTGTGCTTCAATTTGGTGCAGCTAAAAGAAAGAAAGAAGAAAAAAATACATTCTGTATAGGATTTGGGTGGAATGGTGAGATTTAGACATTTTCAGGCATACGATGGGTTTTGTTGATGCAATGTACCTACATAATTGGGAGATGTCTGTTAGAGGCAGACTATTGTCCTGCAGTAGAATTAAAATTAGCAGTACATTTTTTTAGGCTGTTGATGAATGAAGTGCCACATACAATTTGCTAGTTTCAATGCAGACTGCATGCCACACTTTTGGAATTTTCGCTTGTATAATAAGTAAACACTAAAAAAGAAAGTGTTCATCGTTTCTATACTATTTTAATGCAGCACAGCTACGTCTTCAATTCGTCCATTCGATCTAGGCCAGATTCACTACAATGGCCAGTGGCAAGCTTCCATTTGCCTTGCATGAGATGAGCGTGGAAAAAACGTTAGCTTGAGAGACTAATTGTGATTTACCTATTCAAGTGCAATGGAATCTCAATAAACGGATATCGCTAAATGGAGCAGTCACTGAAACGGAAATGCCATCCTCATGGTTGGTTGGTTTTGTATTTATGCAATGCTAAAAAACATTCGTTAAACGGTATATGATCGATTTTGTGACCTCCGTATAAACGGAACTGTGCGCATGAACGAAAACTCGAGGTTGGCTCTGGTGTCTCGGGTCGGTAAGCTTCCTGAGCATTTCCTATGGCGGGACCCGCACAATGTTCAATGTTATGCTCATTGCGCTTTTTGATCATATTGCTGTGTTCAATATAGTGCTAGCCAGTTTGATAATTAAGTCAGCATCATATACTAGTCAGTTGCTATAAGTGATATATGGGTCAGTGGAATTTTTTTTTATTGCGATAGCAATTATATGGACACTCCAAAGCAGATTTCTGCCGTCGCCGTCGCCATGAGGTTCCGTATGACGTCAATGGAGATGAAATCGTCGCCGCGCGCCGAACGCTGTATGTGTGCGTGAAAGGGCGCGAGGGACGCGCGCTTTCACATGGAGTGAACCCACGGCGGAGAACAAACGCGCGTTCTGTGCCTTGCTCCCTTAAGGGCTGCAGAAGTAGGCGTCTCTTTCCTCCTTTACAATCACCATATATGTAGAGCAAACGCGCCTTCTTCCGACGCGCGAAACGCCGAGGGGGGGAGGGGGGAGGGAGGTAAGGGAGGCGACGTTTAGCTGCGGCACAAAGTGCCTATTTATATCAGAGGCTCCGGCAACAGTCACCAACGCCGCACGCATTTTGTGCGAACGCGGGCAAAACGCCGACGGCGTCGACAACAGTTCTGCGCGTTGCTGGTGCTGCTGCATGTCCAAAGTTATACAGCTGATAAAACTACTATCCTTACTCCGCATAGCTCTCTACAAATTTGCGATCGCAATTGATGCTTCGCCTTTCAGGTGAAACTGCGACAACTTTTTATTTATGCTACGCAATGTCTCTGTGCTATACAATTTATTTCTTCTATGCAATAAAGTAGTTGCCTCTATTAAAAAGAAAAGAAACACTTTATATGCCCTTCAGTTTTGTCTCTCAGTAAATAGAACTCCTTATAAACGGAAGCAAATTTCCTGGTCCCTTGAGGTTTCGTACCGTTTAAAGAGAGTCCACTGTAGAGTCGACCACTTCTTTAACAGTACTGTGCAAGCATCGACTAGCCGGCTGGTGAGCACTTTCTAATGGCGTGAAGTGACCAGATCAGCAAGAACTTCTTCATCTCTCTTGCTAATTGCATTGCACTGTTAGAAGGCGTTTACCTGGCTGGCCATTCAACGCTTGCGTGGTACTGTTAAAGAATTGGTCAACTGAACACTTGAAATGAATGCTGTTATATTATAGAACCCCTGAAGGGAGCAATTAAATTTGCTGCGTTTGAAAGAATAAAAAGATAGGTTCTACCAAATGTGAGAATTGAGCAGTTTGCAACTCTGTATGAATTCTGCACCAGAAAGAGATATCACAGTTATTTGAGCTGAATTTGTTGGAGCACCTGAAGCGGGCAAATATGATATACTATTGCTGCATACACAAAATCATTACATTGCTTACAGGAGTTTTGCAATAGTCCCAGCTATACATTTCAAGGGCAGTACTGCATCAATCTTTGCCTTGGATGTCCCAACAGGTGAATTTTACGGAATTGTGATATCCTTATTCTTACTACCATAGGCGCCGACTACAGGGGGGCTCCGGGGCTTGGGTCCCCTCCGAAATTTGCCCGGGGGGGCTTAGCCACCCCCCCCCCCCCCCCGGCCCTAAAGTGTCACCACCGGAGTTCTGTTACCCACATAATTTGAGGATTCTCTTGCGTTGCCTCCACATTTTCACCTTTGTTGTGCCTAAAAGCTTACGGCACCATTGTTGGCGTGGATGTGCACGGGTTTTAATTTATACTTTCGCTTTATTTTGGCAAATCCTGACAATAGGAGGACAAGTGCATTAGAAGCACCAGCGGCGGCTACCTCATCCGTGTTTCCTCACTTCACCATTTTTAAAAATTTCTGCTGAGAACACCACGCACAGACACAATATATTTAAATATATACCTGGATAATATACCTGGTTGGATTATATTTTTTAAAGAGAAGGAGGTAGTCAACTAAATGGATAGCTTATACCTAGAGAATGAATATGTTGATTTATGTTCACCTCACTTCAAATTACTTTGCGTGCTTTTTTGACCCTGAAAAAAACCTGCAGACTTCAGTGACCCCTTCGGCAGAGCTCTATTTCATATTGAGCGTCTGCACCGCGCATCGAATGGTCAAATGCTCCTGGATCGTCTGATTCACCGCCCGTTTTCTCGCATTGGAAAAATGGTGGCATTATTTATGAACATTACTGACCTTTCTGAACATGGTGCTTCAGTTACGCCTTCGCCGCCACAAGATATCCCCAAACAGGTGCTGCCCATTTACCTTACAATCCCTGACATCCACAAAAAGTCTGATATGCCTGTTTCGGCCATATTCCAATTGGCTCAGTCGCACATGTTCGAGAGATTTCTAGAGTACCTTCAAGTATTTACAGATGCATCTGTACACAGCGACGGTCAAGGCGCCTCTGCAGCTTTTTTCTGCCTTTCAACTCAAGTACGACGTATATTTCATATACCGCATCCAGCCTCGTCAACAACTGCGGAGCTAGCAGCAATTATAGTTGCACTGAAATACGTGCAAGAGGAGTTAACCACACCGAAGATTCTCATATTTACAGACTCCCGTGCTGCCCTTAGCAGATTACAACGCAGTCATGTTGATTGCCCAATTGTGCGCAGCATTACTGACTCTGCCAACAAAATTTTATCACGTGGGGTATCTCTCGTTGCTCAATGGATACCTTCGCACGTAGGGATCACCGGAAATGAAGAGGATGATCGACTGGCTTCAACTTGCACTCATAACGACTGTGCTTGCCCTGAGATTATGTGCAAGCTTGATGACGCTCGTCTGCTGATTTGTCGCCACCTACTCAAGCAGCATCCAGACCAGCGCGTCGCAAATGGAACGTTCTCGCCGCGTGTTCGTGGTCAAGGCTTGCCTCGTCGCGCTAGAGCGCAACTACTCAAGCTAAGGGTTGGCTGTGTTAATGTGCACGAACGTTTATACAGACAAGGATGTGTGACCAGTCCAATCGTGTACGTCTTGTGGTGGCTGCGAGACACTTCAGCACCTGATATTGGAATGTCCCGCTTTGAGTGTGCAACTCATATCGCTAGTGAGGGATTACCATCTCCTTGGCCTGCGGTGTATGACTCTAGATGAATGTTTATACCCCAGTGTTTGTGCGCCTCGACGTGATCAAGCTCATCGTGCTCTCATTACTTTTCTAGAAGCAACGAACTTAGGGGCACGTTTGTAACTCAGCAACTATTTATTTTATTTTACATTCTTTAGTAGCTTGCCATGCAGGTACGGGCCCTACTGTATGTTATACTTTATTCTTTGAGATTTGTCATCTCGCTCCTTTCTTTCCTCCTTCACTCCCTCCTTCCTATCTTTCCTTCTATGTTTCTCTCGTCCTTTCTGAAGAGTAGGCAGGCGTTGTGCCCCTTCTGGTGGCAGTTGCCAGCCTTGCTTCTCGCTTTTTCTTTCCTGTGTATATGTTTACAAATCAAATAATAATAATAATAATAATAATAATAATAATAATAATAATAATAATAATAATAATAATAATAATAATAATAATAATAAGTGTCTCAATATTGATTCTCTTTCCAGTAGGCAATGCTAACGACTGGCGAGAAAATAAAATTTAAAAAAAGTTCTAATTATTTACAACATTTATGCATTAGGGATGGAAACATCGCCTCTTGCATGCAGGGGCCATAAATTTCAGCAAACACTTTCAAAACATTTTTAAAGGTTGCCTGTGGCAGATAGTACAATTCTAGCTCATGAGCTGGTCTACTCGAAAAAGTGGACATTACTTGCACAAAAAATTGAAATGCATATCGACTAATTAAAAAAATCACCAATTGGGTTTTTAACATATTAAATTATGGCCCGTGTTGCAATTTACAAATTCTTGCCGTGGAATTCGCAAGGCGGATGCACTAGGAACTAATTCTCAGGATGGCACCAGTTTCGAGATATTAATTCTCAAACATTGCTGAGAAATACATTGTCGTTCCAGTTACTTTTGCGCTTGATCGCCGTGGTTGTTTAGTTGCTATGGTGTTGGATTGCTAAGCATGAGGTCGCAGGATCAAATCACGGCCACGGCGGCTGCATTTCGATGGGGCAAAATGCTAGAACACCCGTATAGTTAGATTTAAGTGCACGCTAAAGAATCCCAGGTGGTCTGAATTATTCCAGAGTTCTCCACTACGCGTGCCTCATAATCAGATCATGGTTTTGGCATGTAATATCCCATAATTTGTTCTTTTTTTCCTTTTTGATTTGATGCATAAAACGACGTTTTGTTGAGAAAGTGACTGGCACGCCAATGTATTTCTCCGCAAAGTTAGAGAATTAATATCTCGACACTGGTGTCAGCCTGAGATTTAGTTCAAAGTGGATCCGCACTCCACGGCTAGAATTTGTAAATTGCAACATGGGCCATAAAGTAATTAGCTAAAAACTTAATTGGTTAATTTTGTTAGGTAGTCGATCACGCATTTCAATTTTTGTGCAAGTAATGCCCGCCTCTTCGAGTAGACGAGCTCATGAACTAGAATTGTACTATCTGCCACGGGCCACCTTTAAAAATTTTGAAAACTGTTCGCTGAAACACCTTGTATATAGAATTCACTCAGTAACCGAAATGATGCCAAGCCGGATTCACTCGAAATCACAATAAATAGAAGTCTAGAAGTCATGCGCAGCAGTGCTTATACTCGAACTCAAAGTACTAAAAAATAAAAAAAGAGTGCAGTTTGGTCGGGAAGGCAAAGCAGTATTAGTGATAGCGAAGTGGAAGACAATTACACAAAGGAAGATTTTTACCGTGTAAATACGTGTAAGAACCGCACCCCCAACTTGACAGCCAATAGTTAAAAAAAAGGCATCCAACCAAGAAGCACTCGCGTTCCGTGCGCTGATTCTGATCGGCTCAACAGCGAATTGTTGCGCGCAGCGTACTTTTGCACGTCACTACTGGATCTCGTGAGGAGGCGATCGCGGAGGTTTACGGCGAATTTCATACTCGTAGTTGGAAAAATGAGCTCAAATGTCCCGGTCCCATGAAAGGCCCGTCACAATCGCGACGAAAAAGTGCGACCCTTACACGAGTCTATACGTTAGTTATAGTGACCATATAAATTGTAGTAACATTCACCTAAAATTAAAATAGTAAGCATAGTGAACATAGTGGACATAGTAAGCACGGACCATGTAAGCCTGTAAATACCTCACTGGATGACCTCGAGCACTCGCTTTCACAACGCAAGCATTGTGAAGAACGTCGGCAGCGGAGGCGAACGGTTCGTACAGACGCGTGATTCACTGCAACTCTGAAAATTAGATTCATCATCTTATCTGCCTATTTTTATGTCCAGTACTGACGGCCTCTGTGAGTGAATTGCGATGACCTCTATCTCTTAACTCTGCAACACTAGGGGCGCAGAAAGACAGCCCGGCAAGGAAGACAGCGCGCATGAAGTCAGCAGCCATCCCTAGTTGCCCTTTATCATTGCACCCACCAATGATTACCAACAATTAGATATGGCACGCGGGTCCCATAAGCGTCAGCCGCGCACAGTCAGTCACAGCTACGGAAGGGCTAGAGGAGAAGACGCGTGCTCTCCTTCCCATTCGTGCTTGATTATGTGACCTACAACTAACCCGAAAATTGAGCACGTGGGAAATAATGCCATCAAGCCGCCATCCGTTTCGGCTCACTGTTACGTGCTTTTTCCCGCACCCACAGGGTATGGGTCGCTCATGTATATGGCTTTTGAATTTAATGAGGAACATCACGGCGACGACAACCGCGACAATTTGCCTTAAGTGTCGATATAATTGCTTTCGCCATAAAGCTAGAAATAGAATAAATTATGGGCTTTTACGTGCCAAAACCACGATCTGATTATGAGGCATGCCGTAGTGGGGGACTCCGGAAATTTAGACCGCCTGGGGTTCTTTAATGTGCACCTAAATCTAAGTACACGGGTGTTTTCGCATTTCGCCCCCATCGAAATGCGGCCTAGAAAATGCTAGAAATACAAAATTGTTAACAGAGGGTATATATATATATATATATATATATATATATGGGTAAGTTTCGAAAAGCTGGTCGGGCCCCCCCCCCCCCCCCCTCGCTCTCCAGAAAAATGAAAACTTTCCGCCTATGCTTACTACTGAATTACACATGTTTTGATGCTTTAGTTTTTCGTTAAGTTTTCAATTTATGTCTAGCAATCTTGTAAAAAAAAGGTTATTAAAAATGACGATCTGAATGAAAAAATCTGCTTGCTACAATAAGTAGATTTTATTCCTTACATGTCAACGAACCTCATCAAATTCTATGCAGAATAAATTTCAAGCAAAACAAATTCTCTGTTGATTTAAAATAGATAAGAGCTTCCGACGCGAAGCTTGAGTAACGATTTAAAGCTTTCCCCTTAGAAATGCGGTAATCTTGAATGCATCCCTGTCTGTGCTGCAGAAGTTGGCTACCAGGTTAAAAAAGAAGCAGGCAAAGTATCCAGATCCTGAACCTAAGGGTTTTTGTACGTGTGTGCGCGCGTTCGTGCTAAGCGCCGTAGAATCAAATTAGGCGAGAAATATTGCCCGTATTGCTTGCCCGTATTTCTATTATAGGGGGCGCCAACGAAGCGCTCGGTGTAAAACCCCTATATATAAAAAGTAGCGCCATTCTTAGATCTTGCCGCCACCGCGCTCACCCCCGCGTTTCCTCCTTGCCGCCTCCTGTCGCCCCAGCCTCCTCCGCTCCCCCAGCGCCAACCTTCCCTTTTCCCTCAAGAACCACTTATCATCATCCCCCATTGGCCAATCCGTGTCACGTGGAAGCACGCGTTGCGCTTTTGTATATTTTTTTCTTTCCAGCGCGCTCCGGCTGCCATTCTCGGGCCTGTGCGACGAAAGTGCTGTACGCACAAACGGATCAAACGTGTTATGGACAAGAACTTCGTTGTGATGGCATGCTGCTGCGCCTTAAGTTGCCGCAACCGACAAGGCGAGGGCAAAAGGCTTTTTTTGTTTACCATCCGGCGTGCGCAAACGCTTGCTGCACACTTGATATTTGCGCCGTCTCGCATCGTTGCGTTGCTACTTCCAAAACGGCATTATTAAGACCAGTTACTGACTGACGAAGCAAAATCGCGCCTCAAAAACTTCTCCGCAAGGCGCGATCGAAGTGTTCCTCGGATTTCCTGTGGTAGCGCGTTAGCTGTCGTCTGCCACGGCAGGCCCGACGCAGGCGGCGCCACTGTCGATATCGCGCCTCGATCGCGCTGGTCGCGCCGAGCGCGAGTGGAACGGAGGAGGAGAGAAGTGGATGGCGCTACTTTTTATATATAGGGGTTTTAGCTCGGTGCTGACAGCTGCCAGCGCTTCTGAGACGGCTGAGAGTCGGCTGGCAGCATGTTCTGGCGTAGTTTTAGATGTGTTGCCGTGGTAGCGACGTTCGATTAATATTCCGTTCGTGTGCCGCGCGGATCTCCAATGGTGTATTGCAGCGTCCCTTTCTGTAAATCGGACAGCGGGAGGACAAGAAAGGTTTCTTTTCATGAGTTCCCCGTAAACGAGGAGTTGCGCTTGCGGTGGATAAAAAGCATTGGCTTGGAGAACTTCGTCATGAATGACAAGTCGGCGACGACCGTCGTTTGTGGCAAGCACTTTCTTCCCAAAGATTACAGCCCCCACTGCCGCTTGAAGCGACTCCTTCCTGGCGTTGTGCCGACTGTCTTCGAAGATCACCCGCCGCCGAACGCCATAAAACAGCCTCGCGGAGATCGAAAGCCGAAGAAGCGAAAAACAGTGAAGGCAAAACGCGCGGACAAAGCCCGCAGTGCGCCTTACGACGAACCTGACCAGAAGCGCTTTAACATCGCAAGCGATGACCGAACAAGCCGACTGTCGTCGCTCGTGGAAAAGCTCCGAACGCAGGTCGCGTACGATCGCTGGAAGTGTACGAGGCTCGAGCAACGACTGGCCGAGCAAGAAAAGGTGATGAGTTGTTATCACGAGGACATACACCACGCTTCGGTGCGAAAGATTCTCGCGGACGCAAAGAAGGGGAACAAGAGAGCCCACTCGCTGCTCGAACAGATAGAATGCTATGGGCAGGAGCGACTACGCCGGAAGCGGGCACTATCCAGCCCACCGGTGCTGTGCTGCACCGCTGACCGCGTTCGGAAACAGCCCTGAAACGACTCCGGCCCCGAGCAGCCGTCAGGTACCACCAGTGGTCGCTAAACGCGCGCCTGCCGCGTTCTGCTACGCTCGCCCACTGCGAGCGCTCGTTTGCACCCGCCCGGAGCAGGCGCTCGCTGGGCCTTTTCTCGTGTCCGGAAACGTGCGCGAGCAAGCGTTGCACCTGTGCCTTTCATTCGGGACTGCGAGCTCGGCTATCCGGCCTACGTCTCGATCATGGAGGAGAGTGATCAGCAGCCGCAACTCCTGAGCGTCTGCATGGAAGGTGAGGACTCCGCGAGTGTATCGGGTCGGTTCGGGCAGGTTCGGGTGGCGCTCAGGACGCCATGTTGGTCGTCGCGTGTTGATAGTCGTGCGACCGGTGTGACCGTGGTACAGTTCCCGTGTGCAAGCGTTGTGCACTGTGCGTGTCACTCGTCCACATCATTAAATATTTTGGTACCAATGAAAATACGCCACGGACACCGTCGTCACGGTCTGCTGTGTAACGAATGTGTACCAATCGGCCTGTGTCGTGCTGCAAAGCGCGGGTAAACACACAGTCTTTCGATCTGTCCTGCCCGAGGGAGCTTCATTCGAGCTGCTGACATAAACGAAATGTACCTTCGAAAGTGTTAAAATGATGTGTTGCTGGGAAAGTGTTCTGATCGTTTGTGTTATTTGAGTGGTACTCTACCCTGTGTAATGTGTAACAAATGTCACAATTAATAGTTTCAATAAAGTTTTGGCAAACATATTTATGCTGGAGCTGTTAGCTATGAAACGCCGCTTTAGAAAAGCAATTTTCAATTGATGGTAGGTTACAAAGTGAAATGTAAGTCTAATACAAAAGCCCATCGCGATCAAAAATTTTGGTCGCAATCGAAAGTGCACCGCGTGACACTGGCATTACTTAATGCTTGCAAATTCAAAAGGTAGCACATTTTGAAAAGGTCGGTGCCCTACACCTGTCGCTGTTAATGTATGTTGGCTTACAAAACTATTGGCAACAAAAGTAATAAAAAATTTTAAGAGCTGGCGCACTTCCAATAAATGTTATTTCACACTACAGTCATTCAGTGCACTGGTAGAATGTGCAGCAGAAACATTGCCGCATTCACAATGATTTATTTACAATAAAACTGCAATTTATTTAAAGACCAAACAGGGGCTCATTCAGTGGGGCATCCCACTGAAAACCACATTATAAGTCATATGGGGGTCACACTAGGCATTTTCAATTGCGATCAAAAATGCATTGTGTGATTGAGGTAAAGAACTGTTGTCAACAGTGTCTCTTGGAGCATGTGGTACTTATCTGCAACCACATGTAAAACTTCACTCCTTAATGATGCAATGAAACTACATATTTTCGTGTGTTATTGGTGTGATTGTGCCCGCTCAGCACTTGCATATTGCACTACGAGAAAAACCGCAGTGCATGACCTGTATACATCATAAGCAAAATAATAACGAAGTGATCGAAAAGGCATGAAGATTCATTTAAAATTTCGGACTTACGTGTTGGCATTCATTACAAAACTTCACTGATGTGGTCCCGGGAGATGTCTAAAAATTTAGAATTTGTAACTCTAGACTCGTTACTTTTGCCAGCTTGTCGAATTGCTTTTCTTTTAAATGGAACGAATTGTGCCATAAGTGATTTATGTGTGCTCCATGCGCATTGAGAGCAGGTTGAAATTTCGCTGTGGTGAACCTTTCGTTCGAACTTGAGTAACTGTTGACTGCAGATATTTGTTTGGAAAGTAATACCCTTGTCACACGGGCGTTTGGAAGGCCTTCTAACGGATAGTCAGTTGACTCAAAGGTCAAGTTCGAGCTACTACACGGGCGGTTTCGAAGGCCGCCGAGTCAATAGTCTATTGAGTCAACGGAGCACCCTACAACTCTATCGAAATCTCGATGGCCTTTGAGCAACGGAAGCGAACGTGCCCTCTCGTCACAGTGTGCTCGTACTCATGGTTAGAAAAAACAGATCGAACCAAAATGCTCTAAAAATACTATATATGAGTGTTATTAATTATTCAATAAAGTATTTTAGCCACTTGATATGTGCAAACTGTACATACTCTCGACAACAGCGACGTGCTTGTGTTCATTCCTTTCTCCATGTTATCTAGTACACTCTCCCTCTACACCACGTGCTGCAGGCGGCCATCATATCGCTGCCATTTCGCCGTATAAACAAACATAAAAGAAATTAGGTAGTGCTTTTAAGTGGTTTTAATGTTGTTAACTTTTGGTGACATGAAAACGAAAATAAAGATCCGCAGCGCCACACAATTTTGCGAGAAACGCCTGAACCACTGAACAGCCTTTAAGAAGTGCCGTGTAGCAGCGCGACAACTCCTTTGAGTCGATAGAGTTGTGGCGTTTTGAAGGCCGTCGACTGGAAGGCCTTCCAAACGTGCCCGTTTGACACGGGTATAAGGAAGTTATGAGGCTACTTAATGTTAATTGTTGCTCACTTTTGATTTGTATTGAACAAAGTTATGAACCGCTCAAGCCAATCTGTAGTGGTGAGGTAGAATAATGGTCCATTTGCAAAAATGTTGATGCGCATGTGCACAAAAGGCATTTTCCAACTAAAAAACACTTCTGACCACAGACTCTGTAAGCATAGTGTTTCCTACAACAGTTACCACAGGGAACTCTGCTGGTGTTTCGATCGTCCAGCTGCCATGGGAATAATTGGTAGTACAGGGATTTGTGGCTTGAGACATTCTTCTGGCTTTGTTTATGGCCTTTTGTCTTCCTTTATTGCCTTAAATTTCAAAGCAATTTATACCTTTGTATAAATGCAGAAGACCCTATGAACCTGCATAATTGCTATTAATTGCAGCAGTTCAGTCTGTTGAGGTGGCCAAATCAAAACATACCAAGTGTCTGGATGCGTTCGCTTGCCTGCGAGAAAGTTGTATAAAGGTGTTCTATGCTGCTTGTCGATGCATGTGTCTGTGGCGTATTGGCTTTAATAATGGGGCTTCTGTACGAGATGCCCCGTGTTCGAATCGTGTCGTTGAACAATTTTAACGGTGAACGATTTATGACATAGTACTTCGTTTAAAATGAGTTTCTGAAGTCACGAAGGAGTTTAGGCAAATCCATGTACTAACCATCATTCCCACGCTGGCCGAACCGCCCCGCCTGCAGCTCGCGTGAACGTTAGTGCCAGAGTTCTCACTAGTAATTATTGTACGAAACTGTTATGTCTGCGTTTGGAGAAATGTACCCTGTGGACCAGAGGTTTTTGGTTGGAAAACCGCCTCGCATGTCTGCTGGCTTAGATTTTTGCAAACGGTTTTTGATCAAGATGGGCATTGTGAAAAGCCTGTAGCCCATCCAGCTTCTAAAAATTGGGTACAGATCGAGTCTTGCAGAAGTCGTGTAACTACAGTGCGTGAACATGCTCATACGACACTGTAAACGCACTAGCTCTGTTGTCACCTAGCACACATACTGTTGTTGTCATCTAGCACACATACTGGTGCTAACGCTTGCTTTGCAGCCGTGTGGTGTGGCACGAGGTCCCCCATTCTGGCTTCAAGAGGTCCTTACAAATTTCGCGAATGGTCGGTCGATGCTAGGGACCAGTTTAGACATGTTATTTATGTCGGAGGTTGTGTCCATTCTGTCGTACAAAAGGCACCTCGTATTGTTGTCATAATTTGTGACACAGCACCACGATTGCGCATCCACGTTTAGCTGTTCTGTTCAGGAGGGTATTGCAATGTCTTCTTAGTTGGTGCTCATTGTAAACTGCATTCACAGTGCGGAGCGAGATGCTAAGAGAATGACTGAAATTGGATCATGTATCTGGAAGTCATCCAGCTAAAGACCTTCCATTCCAACTGGAGAATTTAAATTTCAATTCTGTTTCCCCAGCGCAACACAGGATGCTGTGCTCAAGAAACTAGGTTCAGAACCAGCCATTGGATATACAAATGTCCGTTTCTAACACGATAGCAGTTAAGGACCCCATGTCGCAGGAAATCCCGTGTCGGTGTCCAGTGCCGGCATCCTCATGAGCGAAAATTGCTGTATATAGTTAGGTATATGTATATTCCACGCCTTGCTATATGACATGCGGTATATGTGGGTTATATTGCCACACCATCCTATCACTAAAGTTGCTCATACCTTGTCTTACATTCTTAACCAAGTTATCCCATGGAATTTTGAGAATGAAAACCCACAAACAAATGTCATGAAACAAAACATCGCATGCCGTTTATGTTAAATATTCTGAGGTTAAAATATTAAAAGTGTGTAAAGGCGTTTATTAGACACCAGCCGTTTGGGCCGTCCGTTGTTTGAAAGGTCCGAGCTCTCAGCACGAGCGGCGTTTCTCGAGAAAAGCGCAGGAGGGATCGACCCACTATAAAGGGCTGGAGAGCGTGACCCGCTATGGCGTTCGTATTCTTCGCTACAAGTGCAAAACAATAACAGAAACCAAAAATTATGTAATTATTTTGGCGCTGGCTGTGCACCACCTCCGTGATTGGCCCACGCAAGAGGCCGCATTTCTATCGGAAAGCTTGCCTTCGTGCATAGCGTTCGCCACCAGCGTTTCCCGGTAAACATTACGGTTACATAAGCTGCAGTTGCTGGGAGGCGTGAGAAGCAGTCGGGGATCTTTGAATGCTATCGCGCTCAACTTCTAAAGGCGAAGCTTAAGTGTCCTCCAAATTTTTTTTTATTGAGCAACAGCTTATGCTCTGGGGATGGCCGAGAAGACGTGCCAAGTCATCAAGGAAATGCTTCATTTTATAATTTGACCTGGGCCGCAATCTTGTGCGCGTTTGAAAAGGCGACATTCGGTTTCGTCTCACCAGATTGTCTAAGCCGCGCTGATATAGTGGCCTGGGGATTGAATATGGTACCATTGCCTTTCCGGGGTGGTGGCTCGACCATATGAGCTAAGCACATGGTAGGTAATTTCCTTTCGAGGTTTTTGTTACCTTTGGGTCAAAGAAAATTTTGCTTTCGGTGAGGTTAAATTCAGACGCTCAGTTGTTCCTAAATGCCAACTCTTTTCACAATGTGTACTTGAGCGTGATGCATGTATCATATCATAGTATCATAGATGTGGATCTGCACTGCTGAACTCGAGGTCGTGGGTTCAGTCCTGGTTGCAGCTGCCACATTCCAATGGAGACGGGATGGGAAAATATTTGTGTGCCATGCATTGAGTGCATGATAAAGAACCCCAGGCATGCCTCATAATCAGATCATGATTTTGGGACGTATAACCCTAGAGTTTAATTCTGTATCTTTGTTTACCATGGTGCTTTATAAGACACGTTTGCTTCACCAAATGGTGCAAATGCAGTACAGCGCACCTCCCGACTTTGCTTGACGAGCAATCCAAATTGAGGTGGAGATGATTTTATACACATGAGCAATGGGCCACAAAGTCTAGAGATCGAGGCCAATTTGCTTTAGCTGGTTAATGTTGGTCTTGAGTAGTTTGCATTCACTCTGCATGGTTTGTGACAAACTTATGGCAGAAGTGTGAGACAAAGCGATTAAGTGGTAGTGAACGCTATTGTAATAGTCTTCAGTAGCGCTGATAAAGTTAAGAGTGTGACGAAATTTTGTCTGGTTGGGAAAAATCGCTGTGATAAACAAAGCAGATGCCGACTAAGGTGAAAAAGTTATGTAAAGATGTTTCAGTCCACACACGGAAGCCTTGCTCACAATGAGGGGCCCCTACATTGTGAACAAGGCTCCCATGTGGGGGCCGAAATGTACTTTTTAAATAATTTTTCACCTTCGTTGGCATATGTTTTGTTTTCTGCCACCTTCAGTAACCCTTTTACAGCAAAGCTATGAAGTGGATTTCCACAAAAGTTTTCATGTGGCGGGCATTTTTTTTATGACATAACGAAATCCCTCCATACAGCAGAACCAAACTTATTTTTTTTAGCAGATACCTTTGTTTCAGCAAGAAAGAATCTTTACCAAGACAAGGTGGGAACTGCAGCTTATGCAATTGTACGATTTACTGACTTTGAGACTCTAAATATTGTTTTCTATGGCTTTCAATGGCTTTCACACTTTCTATGCATTATATACAGAACTTTGTTGATGAAAACGTAAATACCCGAGCACGCAACGCAAACAAAAAAAGAAAGTCCATCGTGGCTTTCGAACAAGAGGCTATAAAGTGGGTCTTCTTTTTGGCAATGTTTTTATGTGTCTTGCAACTACGAGTTTCTTTCAGGATTTTTCTTTTTTTAATATTGAGTGGCACATTTTGGAAAATTGCCAAACATGAAAAGTTTGCAAGTTTTTGTGCTGGAATTATAAAGAACAATAATATCCGATTTGCTTGAATTTTCGGAGAAATTTCCAATTTTCTCTTGTCATCAGTTGTGTGTTGTATGCAAGAGCGTGCTGCATTAATTTTCATCCCCATAGTATTGCTCTATAATTAGAACTCCAAAAGCAGACATCCCAAGTTATTTTGCAGGGTCAATAGAGTCAACGTGGAGATGGCTTTTAATGATCGAAAACAACTGCACTGTAAAACGTGCAGGGTGAGACTTCAATGACTGCACCACTTGCATTGTTCTCACAGCATTGTCTGTAGCTGCTTGTGATGTCATAAGGTATGGGCCGAAATGATTTAGAGCAACATTACTGCTGGGAGAAAGGTCTTCCTTCCGTGGTGTATCCCATGCGTCTAGTATAGAATGACTGTCTCTCTGAATCATGATAACAGTGGTTAGTGCAGTTGAAATCCAGTGCGTGTTTACATGGTACTAGACCACTGTGATCGCTTGTGTTTGTCTTCATCAGCTTGAGCACACAAATTGCCTTTCACCGGGTTCATCTGCCACAAGGGCAGCACGCATCTCTGAAGCAGAGGGATTAAACGTGCACCGTTTGACATCCGTAAAAAAGGAACTGGTTTTTCCTTCTCTTACACCATGTAAATTGCTTGGTGTGTGTTGCGGGACTGTTGGTCTGCTTGGTTCCTGCACACAGCTAATCAGTTCTGGTACCTCTGCAAGTGTGTGCCTTTTGGGCTGGGGAGTTTCTGTTGGTTTGACATCATTGTTTCAAGTCGGTGAGTCAACAACGCTAAGGGTTGTGCTCACTGTTCCCATCATCCCAGGCGAGCAGGAGATGGTGATCCACGTGGAGAGGGCAGGAAGCATGGAGGGCAGCACACTGGTGCCCGTGCAAATGATCCCCGCCGTGGTGCCCGTCCCTCCCCGTAATGGCGGTGAGTGACAGCTCACTCTACCTCTCTATGTTGGTGAATGCATGCGCAATCTCCCACATAGCGTTTTTCTACTCGTATTTGTAGAGGGCGGCCTGCTTCCATAATCACTCGACCTCTGTAGGAATCATGTCAGTTATCATGGACAGCTGCATACATACAGTAGTGGACAAAATAAAATATATCATGCATTTTGAGTATTCTGAGCTAAGCTAACATGCCAGACCGTTAGCCTCGGGCCTCTTGAAGACGTACCGCACACATTATTTGCACCTTGTAGCCTACCCATTGGACACATGAATTAATATTCCGAGAATGTATCTAAAGAAAACTATATATCAGTCAGTATATTTTAAATTGCATGCACTAGTGAGCGGAAGTTTAATGCTAACTGGAGTGGTTAGTCGGGCAAAATGATTGGAATGCTAGTGCAGCTTTAATATATGATATAAGATCCATGAAAGAGGAAATAAAATGTACACATGCACTCACTCACAAGCTTGTGGGCAACAGTGAGCATCATGAAATGAACAGAGTAGAAAGTGGAGCTATACAGCAGCGGGAATAGGCAAAGTGTCTTCCGTCCCTGCCCCCCTGGCTGGGGGGCAGGGACATTGGGGGGCAGGGAATATTGAAAAAACCATAACTGATAGCTAGAGACGTCGACAACAAATTTTTCACAGAATATCACAGTATATATCTTGTAATGAAGAAACGAGATGGAACTCCGTTCCCTCCTAGAGCTGTGTTTACTCTTGGAGTTGTATTATCCAGCAGGGGAACTTATGCCTCATGCAGCTTATTTCATGCAACATCCATGAAATTGTTGCATTATCTGTTACAACCGTAAACCAGTGACCAAACAGATAGTGTCTAAATTTGTCATCAGCGCTCCACACAACGGCTAGGCATTCCAGCTCGTTGTAGTGATAGCGACGTTCAGCATCTGACAGTTTTCCGCTGGCATAAGTGACGACATGCTCAGCAGCGTCTTGGTCGTGCTGTATAAGTACTGCTCCGAGCCCAACCTGGCTAGCGTCTATGTGCGCCTATGTGGTCCAGTATACCTTGAAGTGCCTCAGTACAGGACAATTGGTGAGCTGATGTTTGAGCGATTGGAACGCAGATTCCTGTGATTGGCTCCATTTAAACTGCACTCCTTTCTTGAGCAGGTCAGTAAGGGGAGCAGCTATGGATGTGAATTTAGAAACAAACTTTCATAGGCAAGATGTGATGGCCAAAAATGACTGCAGTTTTTTAATGCAGGTGGGAGTGGGGAAGTTTGTAACAGCTGGGGGATATCCTTTCAGGGAGAGGCTAGACGCCTTTTTTAGAGGTGGTGTAAGCCCGATGCGAGAGGGCTATCAGTCAAAATTGTCATTTTTCTCTGTTTAGTTGGAATCCGGTGTTGTAGAGCCTCCCAAGAACTTCTAGGTTCCAAAGGTGTTCTTCGGTTGTGCCGACAACAAAGACATAATCGAGGTACACAACGCAGCCGTGATCTTTAAGCGGGCTAGCACAGTGTTTATGGCGTGCTGGAACATGCTGGGTGCCATTTGTAAGCGGAATCGCATACGGTTGAAATCGTAAAGCCCTGGTGGTGTGCGGAATGCGGTTTTGAGTTAGTCTTCTTTAGCGACATTGATTTGTCAGTACCCAGCCCGCAGATGTGACGATGAAGAAAATCTTGCATTCTGTACTGTATCAGTGACATCATCGATGTGAGGCAGTGGGTAGTAGTCCAGTATAGTATGCTTGCTGAGCTCTCTATAGTCAAAGCAGAACCGCAAAGTGCTGTTCTTTTTGTGAACAAGACGACAGGTGCGGCCACGACGGTCTAATCACGCTGGCAGCTAGCATACTTGTTTTATCTATGACAGCCCGTTTGCGTTCAGCATTTCACCGCAGTGGTGCACATATAGGTGGGTGGCTGTCTGTCGGAATGCGGTGCTCAAGCAAGTCGGGACCGGGAAGCTGTGTGTTGTTGTCAGAAAACAGGACGCTATGTTGCTCAGGATTGCTCGAAAGGGTCTTTTTTGCCGGAAGGCCCACCTCACTGTGACTCAGTTGGTGGCGATGAGGTTGTGGAGCAAAACTTAACTTTACCATCCTCAATGCTCAGTTACACGTCGCAGGAAAGGATGTAGTCTCACCTAGAATAAGGTCGGCAGGCAAGTCTTTGAAAGGCAGCGACCTCGCACGTACACTTTGTACCAGTGGTGGTGTGTTGCCACAGGTCAGTGGTGCCTGCCGTCTGTACACTATCACCCGGCTTTGCAAGGGTAGTCGAGTCCAGGGCTGGAGAGTGAAAGAAGCATTTCTTCAAAGCAGTGCCAAACGCTCAATGCCCGTGCCCACAAGCGCTGTCAATTCTCCAATACCGTCGACGGTAACTAACAGCAGTGGCAGCATGCTGCTCTGGTATCGCATTTGCTGTCTTGTAGCATGCAGCCCATTGTTAGAGCTGCAGCCAAAGTTGCCAATGAGAGAGCATCCACATTGCAGTAGGGGAGCTGCAGGATAGCAAACAGCTGCGTGGTGGCAGCCTGACACCATCTAGCTGTGTCCTGTAATACTGAAGCCTTGCAAACGAAAGTGTGCGGCGCTGTCTCTAACGCATGCATGGACAGGACAATGACGTGTGGGGACGTTGATGCCATCTACTACATACTGCTGGCAGCTGGGGAAGCCCAGGTAAGGTCGCAGGTGCGAAGTAGCTGCAGTTTGTAAATCTATTCGGCTATGTCTTCATTTGGAGCTTGCCAGTGTGACCGCATCTGCACAAAGCGAGCATCAATGGCACTTGGCAGGCACTTGGCACTTGCTCTCTGCTTAAAAGCAGAGAGCAGCGCTGTGCTCCAGCTGGGCCAGGTTGGATGCGCACACCCTTTGAACAGATTCCAAGCCTTAGCTGCACCTCGGAGGCGCCTTTATGTCATGGACCTCTTCTCATCTTCTGTCCATGCATAGTGAATAGTGACAGAATCGCTCGTATGCACCCAGGCTATGGTGTCCTCTTGAAAACTGTAAAAATCAGGAATGATTGTTGTTGCTTGCGATCCACGGGAGCCTCTGAGAAGGCCTGGACGCCGTCTCCGGATGATGTCGTGAATACTTGCGGCGATGCATGCAGTACCGGTAGCGTTCGCCCGCTTAGGAGTGCAATGCTCGGGCCCAGTCTTCTGAAGTCTCAGTATAAGATGACTGCACCATTGTAAAAGACAGACATCGAATGCCAGACCACCCGGGCCGCTTCCTGTTCTCTTTTTATTGGGATAGCAATTATATGGACACTCCAGGCGCATTTCTGCCATCGTCATAGCCGTTGCTGTGAGGTTCCGTATAAAGTCGAAGGGTGATAACGCCGTCACCGTGTGCTCTACGCTGTATGTGCGAATGAAAGCATGCGAGGGGATTCAACAATCACAGCTCAACCTTGCCCTCGTGAAAGGGAGGAAAGCGGGCAGGAAGCGCGCCATCTTCGGTCACGCTCGAGGCACCCAACATTGCGAGGCATGGGGGAGGGGGGAGGGGGGAGGGGGAAGGTGGCATTCTACTCTGGCTGCAACTGCGTATGTGGCGGCTGCGCGCGGCTGTATGTTGAGAGCGATCTGCATTGGGGTGTAGTCTATAGGTGCGTCAGTGGCTCGTAGCTTTGTGCGTGCTGTGCATTCTCGATATTGCTGATATTGCCGATATCTGATCGGCCACCCTCGGATTAATGGGTAGTACATGGATTTGCCTGATCTTTGTGCTTGTGGATTCAGATGTTCTTGTGGCTTTGTTTATTAGGCTTCATCTGCCTTCATTGTCCTTAAATTGCAGAGCAATTATATGCTTTTTTAACTGCAGAAGAATCTGCGAACACGCACAGTTGCTACTAATTTCAGCGGTTCAACCTGTCGAGGTGGTCAAATCGAAACTAGCCAAGCGTCTCATTGCGCTGGCTTGTCCACGAGAAATTCATGAGGGCGTTCTGTGCCGCCGCTCGTCGATGCATGCGTCCGTGGCGTAATGGTTTCAGTGTCGGGCTTCTGTGCTGTAGAGGTCCTGTGTTCGAATCCTGCTATTGGACAATTTTAATAGTGTTTGTTTTATTATTTATTACGCAGTACTTTGTTGAAAATGACGAGTTTACAGAACCACGAAGCCGTTTGAAGCCAGAAGGACGAAGTTTAGCCAAATCCATGTACTTCCCAGAATTCCCATGTATTGTAGGAAACTGTATGTTTGAACCCATGCTCTATAAGCAAGACGCGTTTAGAGTATTGGTGGAAGAAAGCAGGGAAGAGATTGATATGACTGGAACCTTTACAGGCATAGAGAGGTACAGGGTAGACGCAGAGGTTTGGAGGAAGAAGAAAAAAAAAAGGATTATGGAGGTGTATTCAAAATGCTAGAAGGGGAAACATGTACAGCATACCTGATTAAATCAAGCAGGCCAGGTGACTATTTGTCACTGCCTCGTTTCAAAGGGGATTCCAATAAATCATCATCATCATTGCATGAACATTTTGTCCATGCGTACGCTAATACATCTTTATCTGAGCTGCAAGTATATAAGAAGACCAGTCACATCTTATCTGATCAATGCTGACAACAAGAACCATAAGTCGGAGCCAACCATCGTGGTCGGTCAGAGCAGTCCACAAACAGGCATTTAGTGCCGTGCGCTCACCTATTCCTGAACGTACTTGTTTTGTACATACAGTTAACGACGACACCAGATGCTCGGCTGAACAGCCCTGCTTATCTACAACTGTAACTAAAGACAAGAATATATAGGGTAAAAGCAAACACCAGACTTGCATTAGTTGTCTTCAGCTGGCAAGCTTGCGGTGCACACAGTGGGTAAATGAAAGGTATACTTACACTTTCTCTGCAACTTTGACCAATGTCTTATGTGGTCTACCCACTCATTGCTCATTGTGGTGGCCGAAACAGCGACTGTTTGAACCGTGCCTGCAGCTGCTGTGATCATTTTAAAGAAGCAAGCAAACACTGATCAGAAGGTGCTCAATGACAAGTGCTGTCGCATGAGCTAATATGGCAGTGCCTATGGGTGTCATGCTGTAAAATGTCTATGTGTGTTCCACTCACACCACACGTTGCACGACATGCTACCAACCATCTGCAGCAAGTGCTGGAAAGGATCAAGTGCTCTCATGAGGAATAGGGCTGTGTGATGGGGAGAGAGCAATAGGGAGGAGGAGAGGTGAAAGTGACCACACCACAGAGACTCACCTCAGATTTGGATAAGCTGTGTGCAGTACGGTCAACTGTTAAATAGAATACCTAACCAGTAGTAAAGCCAATATAACTGGAACATTTATTTGACTTCATCGGAAAGAAGTGGTAGACATAATAAATCGGATGTACATTTGTTCATAAAGAAGTTAGTCTGTGGGCTTTTATGCCATATCTCGGTGATAATTGATGACAGAATACAAACTGCATTTTTTTAACCCCAGGAAGCCAAAACACCATTCCACATCAGCAAATTACAATTCATTCATCTTTTTGCTGAACTGTCCACAAATGAAACCTTACCCAGGCATATCAAAAGCACTACTACTGTGGGGTTTACATTAAGTCCTACTGTTAAAGGGCCCCCCTCACAACGTTTGGCCATTTTAAACAAACAAGCACAGCTTATACAATGCGTGCTGACAATCGTGTCTGCAATGTACTACACCGCTGCACGCTGCAAAAACGGCTGAAATTTCAAACCAAACACCGCATGCCCTTCTTCTTGTCTTCTCGAGAGAGCCCCACTCCAGCCAGAGAGTCAAGGTCAGACGCCCAAGTGCACCTATGTAATTCGGGTTGCTGAAACGTCACTTAAAGTGATATGCTAGTTCGAGAATTATTCAAGGCTACGGAGTTATTTGTTTGATTTGTTGCTTCATTATACGATTTAAAGTTTGCAGAAATAATAAAACCTACAAAATGAATGTCTGTGAGTCCTTGTGTTGCTCAGTGCTGTAGCAGGAGGGATGTACTTTCGTTTCGTATGCTAATTCCCACGACACGCATGCGAAAAACGAAACCATTTCCAAACGTGCATGCTCTGATTGATCTACTCATAGTTCAATGTAGTGCAGAAGCAGCCAGACAACAACTCGGGTGTGCTTGAGCAAAATCATCCACAGAGCGAAACGAGGCAAGCTTGTCAGCTCACGCGGGAGGCAGTCACCGGACGCGCACCACCGAGAGAGACCAGAAGAAAAAAAAAAGAAAGAAGGCAGGGCCCATGATGTATATGTGACGCGATCCTCTGGCTCTGATATGGGAGATGGCAGGGAAGGAATTTCGCTTGTGGAGGCGAGGCAGGGCAAGTGGAGAGAGTGTCTATGTTGGCAGCGAAGCTTGCCTCCTGAAATCATGGGTTCGCAGCGTTTCAGATATTGCTATCTCTGCTATTAATGAACCAGTTTGAAAAATTCCTGTGGTAAAATGCTCCCATTAGGCACATAACAACTTCCAGCGTATAACCAAAATTTGCTATGGGCGCTGCTGAGGGGCCCTTTAAGTAAAAGTTTGGTGTTGTCAGACTCATTGTAGCTAAATTGATATGTTGAGCTTTGTGGAGTTAACAACGGGCCACACCCTACAGCTGTAACAATAAAAGGAAAAGACAACAATATTTATACATGCATATTGCGTGTTTCTTGTGGACGATGCACGCGGGCGCCCCGCCCCGTCAGAGAAGACAAACTGCCCCTTGCTCTCGAGCTGTCGGCTAAACTGGCCAGCGCTGCAGTTGTCTTTTGTAAATATACACTGTAAATCCTTCGTTCGCGTAACATTTTGGTAGAGAGCGCCGTTCCCCATCCTCGCCACGGAGCTCTGCAGCGGCCGCACCGTCCAGCTTTCCACCATGACTCCCGGTGATGACACCTCTTCTGCATCTACACCTGCGACTCCAACAACAATATATGTCACGGTTACCAATCCCCACGATCCTGACATATTCTCCGGCCAAAATAATGTCGATGTTGAGGACTGGCTCAGCATGTATGAGTGTTTTAGCCAAAACAACCACTGGGACCCTACCATAATGATAGCGAATGTACTATTATACTTGGGCGAAGCACCTCGTGTGTGTTTCCGGACGCACGAGGACGAGATATTTAGCTGGGATGCTTTCAAAGAGAAGCTCTGTGACCTCTTTGGAAATCCGACCGATTGGCAGCTGGCTGCAAGAAGCGAGCTTGCTACCCAAGTACAGTTGAATCGTATGTCTCGTACATACAAGACGTGCTCGCTTTTTGCTGGAAAGTTGACGAGAAAATGGCCGAGGTTGACAAAGTAGGCCACGTTCTCAAAGGGATCGCGGACGACGCATTCAACTTGTTTATCTTCAACAATGTTTCCACCATCGACGTCATTGTCAATGAATGCCGCCACTTTGAGTTTGCCAAAAGCCGCTGCCTCATTCCGGAGTTCTCCCGGCTCCCTAACATGGCTGGGACGTCGTGCTGCGTCGACCTTACCGCTTCACCTCCCCTTCAATGAGAACGTAACACATTTTGTTCAGCGCGAGCTCGAGGCCGCAAGTCCTACCTCATTCCATCCACACCCACTTGACCCCACCATTGACCAACCAGCCCCAGCGATCTCCCTCATTCAGGCAGTCGTGCGGCAAGAATTTGCCAACCTCGGTTTTCCTGCTGCCTGCTCTGTCTTCCGACCTGATGCCAGACCGGTGCCGACAGCTGTACCTCGCAGCGATCTGTATTCCCCTCCAAGATACCGCAACTTTACAGAGTGGAGAACTCCGGACGGCAAGCCAATCTGCTTCCATTGCCTCCAAATTGGCCACACAGCTCATTACTGCCGCACCTCCTGGACGTCCTCGTATTTGAGCTACTTTTCTATGTCTCCTCGCCCATATGCTGACCCTCGCCGCTATTTGTCGCCGACCAATTATGGACCCTCCTGGACGGAAAACTAGACCATGCACCTCCTGGGAGTAGTGGTGCATTATCTTCATCGTGTCGAAATCCTCCATTGTCGCTCCCAACGAACCAGGACTTACTTGATGTTCATGTCGATGACGGTGTTAATAGAGACTGGAGCCCAGGTGTCCAGAATAAGTTCTAACCTGCGTCGTCGACTGAAGAAGGTTCTCACGCCTGATACTACACGAGCCGTACGCGTCGCCGATGGCAGCACTGTTGCCATCACTGGAATGTTTACTTCCTGTATTAGTATCGCCGACCGCTACGTTCCAGTTATTTTTACAGTGCTGACCAATTGTCCCCATGTCCTAATCCTCGGACTAGACTTTCTTATGTAGCATTCAGCTATGATCGACTGTCTGGCCGGTACCATTTGCCTCGAACTTCCTCTACTCGCGCATATTCGTGCCGAACTGCCAAACAACTTTAGTACGACCGCCTTCGTCTGCCTGCTGCCTAAAGCCTTGACTTTCGTCGATTTGCTATCATCTTTCCCTATGCCCAATGGTGATTATGTCGCCACACCTGTTCCCGATGTCCTTTTGATGCGCAATATCACTGTGCCCCACTCCGTTGTAACCGTCACCAATAACAGGCCATGCCTGCCCGTCAATTTTGGCCTGACAAAGCAAATTCTACCCCAAGGCATATCGGTTGCAACGCTGCGTGCTATCGGCCATGACCACGTCACAACGTTTTCAGTAGACGTCTGCTCCGATTCTTCACATGTCCAAAGGATGCTATTTGCCCTGACGCAACATTTAGTCCCATGCTTGCTCCTATTGCCTGAACAAGCAGCAGCTCTGTGTCGCCTTTTGGTTTCCTACCGGCGTATCTTTGACCTCTGCAATCGACAATTGGGCCAGACTTCAATTGTTAAGCATCACATAAATACTGGTGATGCCACTCCTATTCATCGCCGGCCATATCGCGTTTCTGCCTCAGAGGGTAAGGTTATTCAAGATGAAGTGAACAAGATGCTTGCCAAAGGCATTGTTGAACCACGTCCGCTCGATGAAACGCACGAGGTGCGGCCGTGCGTCGTGCGGTGAAGTATGGGCGGAGCAGTGAAGCGATAGTTGACATTTGCCGCCGCTTTTTTGGTGGTGGCGCTACTGCTGCGGGACTGCACTCCCTCCGGGAAGGTGCCGCGGGAGAGATTTCACTTCTCACTTGCACGCCTTTTGTACGCACACGTGGTAGTATAAATGTGTCAAGGTCCTTGTCGTGTTGCATGTGGCACCATCCGACGCAACAGTTGCGTACTACTAATGCAAGAAAAGAACCAATAATCCGGTATCATGAGTTTCCGTGCGATGTAGAACGCCGTAAAGCATGGCTGAAAAACATTTTGCGACAGGGACAAGTGGCAAAGGAAGCATTCGGGAGCCGAGGGACACGTATTTAATTGGTGTGTTGGCTTTACTTCACCGACGGCCACACTGAGGAACTGTGTAAGGTGTTTCTAAGCAGCTACTGGCGAACTGGACCGGGGACCTGAATGCAACTGTGGAGCGGTTAAAACTCGCCTACAAGGCTCCGTCACGGAAGGTAGTATGATTTTAAAGCTGTTGAACGAGGCACTTTTCCGTGGCTTCACATCGTGTAAATAAAGGAACTATTGGCACAGCCTCCCTCGATATATTTTCTTCTTTTTCTCATTGCAATTTCTCTATTCATGCTGAACAACTTTCTTTACTGCATCGTCTTTACATAAATATGCTACACATCGACAATGTGGCTGAATGTACAATCCGTTATAAACTGCCATCTGCCCCTTTTTCTAGAACGGTGAAACTAACGAAATCTAGCAGGAAATATACAAACCTATGTCATTATGCACGCATTTGTAAGAAGTTTCATATTACAGGGTTCTTTTTTTTTCTTACCATTGCACTCTATTCATATTTAACAACTTTTTTTCACTGCATCGTCTTTACATAAATATGCCACACGTCGGCAATGTGGCTGAATGTACAATCCGTTATAAACTGCTATCTATCCCATTTTCTAGAAAGATTAAACTAAAGAAATCTAGCAGAAAATAGTTTGTAGTGCCTGCCAACGCTGCAGCGCGGAGCACTAAGGTTGGCGCTGCAAAAAGAAAAAAATAAAGAAGCGCAGCACGTGCTCGAGGCGCAAGCTCGGCACGTACAGTGTCGTTCTAGAAGCCAGCCATGCTGGTCGCTCGCTCGGCTCGCCGCCTTCGCCCTTCTGAGTAGGAACGACGGCACGGCTCGTTGGGCCGCCGTCACGTCCCTCCTACAGTGGTGACCCGGGAGAACGCGTATTTCACCGAGCGACACGTTGCCATGGCCATCTGGCCGGAGCCACAGTGTGACCCGCCACTGCCGCCATTCTCGTCCAGCTACGTTGGCGCATGGTTCGCCCAGTTCGAGGCGGCTCTGGAGCTGAACCACATATGAATCCAGGAGTTCAAGCACGCGGTACTCCTCGATGTCGTGCTGCTTGCTCTCTAGCTGCACCTCGGCGTTCCATCGCCTGGCCCGCGCCCTTACGACGAACTGCACCAGTGTGTCCTCAACTTCTACAGTGCTGCCTACCGCCCTCTTCCAGAGGTTGACCGCAAGGTATGCGACCCATTTTCGTCCACACCCTCAGGGCTAGCACCAAGCGCGTTTGCTCCTGCGCCTGTATGCAATCGTCTTCAGGCCACCTCATCGCCTTCATCGCCACCGACAATGACACGTGGTAGGGGAGACATCGTCGACCCAACGCCGGCTCCCGTGCCGCGCGCCGTCGGGTCTGGCGACTGCTGGCTGAGCGAGGCTCCGAGTCAGCGCGCGAGCCCTACCCCATGCGGACTCCGCTGTCTCTGACCTTGTCAACTGTCGACACACCACGGCACCTACAAGTCAGTGAGAGTGCCGCAGCACCAGCAGCAGCAGCGAACTTCGTCCCTGCCCTGCTCTGCCCATCCTCTCCTTCGGCCGACTTGCTGTTGGGCCCTTCCGGCGACCGCTCTGACAAGTCGGAGGTTGAAGGCTGTGCACAGTCGGCGTGCGACGAGGATACGTCAGATGGAGTGCCACCACCATCCCGCGATGCGAGTCTTGCTGGTGTCTCGCACCCACCACCTGATCCTGTCCTTCGTGTCGTGGCCACGTTGGAGCTCGCCAAGCAACATGACCCGGCAGCTGCTGCCCCGGCTCTACCAAATCTTCATCAACCTGCGCCAGTGCCGTCATTGAGCGTTGCCCGATGACACTTTCCTCACCGTCTTGAGCACCACTCGACTCCAATGGCGTTGACCGCAGCAACACCCAGGCTCCGGCATGCGCGTGCCGGACTCTGTTCACTTGACTCTGGCGGTGTCATGCGCAAAGGTTTGCAGCTTGCGACATCTACCGCAGGTCAGGCAAGACCGGACAAGCACGTCACAAGCTGCATCCACCACAGCTCACGCATCTGCGAGCGCGTGACGATCGAGCTTGCGGTTTGTCGTGCCGACCAAGTTATACAAACCTATGTCATTATGCACGCGTTTGTAATAAGTTTCATTTAACGTTTTTTTTTTCTCCTTTTTTTTAAAGAAGCACGTCAAGCGAGGCAAGTAAATCAGCACACTCAACAAAAGCGCCCACTGTATCAGCAGTACTGCCTCTCGATAAAGAACTCACCAGTTCTCTTGAACGATGGTCATAAGGCTCGAAACCAGCGGCAGAGGTGCGCCGTCTGGGCCTATGTGAGCCTATTAGCGGGCCGATGCCGACTCCTGGGTATATTGATATCCTTGCAGGCAGCGTTGAGATTTTTAAAAATATTTTGAAAACAGAAAGCACAACTCTCGCGTCAATAATATGTAAATGAGAAGTGCGGCCGCTTTGTGAAGCATGCGGATGCCACCAAAGAAACGCTCCCACTCGTGCGCCTGTCCAGGAGCAGTGGCGCTGCTGTGGTGGCATGGAGAACTAGGTGTCTCACATCGGTTTCGGGCGATGTGGCAGGCCGCACGTCGTGCATTTCATCGAGCGGCCATGGTTGAACCCTCAGCGAGCCCTTGGGCATCGCCCGTTGTGATGGCACGTCGCGTTTCTGCGTACATTATCGTCATCTAAACCGAATTACCAAAAAAAGACATTTACCCCTTGCCTCGCATTGATGATGTCCTCGATTGTCTCCACAGTGCCAACTACTTTTCATCAATAGACCTTCGGTCTGGTTATTGGCAAATTTCTGTGGATGAAAAGGACCAAAAGAAGACCGTGTTCATCACCCCTGATGGTCTATATCAATTCAATGTTATGCCATTTGGTCTATGCAACACCCCAGCAAAGTTTGAAAGTATGATGGACTCTTTGCTTCAAGGGTTCAAACGGTCAACATGCCTCTGCTACCTAGACGACGTTCTTGTATTTTCCCGTACATTTGAGACACAGCTTGAGTGCTTATCAGCTGTTCTTCAAGTCTTCCGCGAAGCTGGGCTCCAACTAAATTCATCGAAGTGTCACTTCGGTCGTCGGCAGAGTACAGTGCTGGACCACCTCGTCAATGCTTCCGGCATTCAATCAGACCCGGAGAAAATTCGTGCTGTCACGTCTTTTCCTGTACCTCAGTCTGTCAAAGACGTCCACAGTTTTGTAGGACTCTGCTACTACTTCCGACGGTTCGTTAAAGACTTCGCAGTGATTGCCCAACCACTTACTGTTTTTCTGAAGAAGGACATGCCGCTTACGTGGGGTCCCACTCAAACTGCCGCGTTTGCCCACCTGACCAACATTCTCACCATGCCACCTATACTGGCCCACTTTGACCCATCCTCTCCTACAGAAGTCTGTACCAATGCTAGTGGTTACGGTATCGGTGCCGTCTTAGCCCAATGCCAACAGGGACAAGATCGTGTTATCGCCTACGCTAGCCACCTCCTCACAGCAGCGGAGCGCAACTATTCGATTACAGATCGTGAATGCCTGGTTCTCGTCTGGGCGGTTTCCAAATTCCGCCCGTACTTGTACGGCACGCACTTCTCTGTAATCATGGACCACTACGCCCTCTACTGGCTTTCCTCACTCAAGGATCCTACCGGCCAGCTTTGTCGCTGGGCTCTGTGCTACAAGAATATTCCTATGCAGTAGTGTACAAATTGAGCCGCCTACATCAAGATGCAGATTGTTTATCCCGCTGTCCAGTGGGTGAACGACCCGCCAACCCTGACACCGATGCCGCCGCTTGCGTTTTCTCCATTTCTGAGCTGCTACACGTTGCCGACAAGCAACGCCGTGATGCCACCTTGCGCGCCATCATTGATCGCTTGGAATCTTCGCCTTCTAATTCGTCCCTTCACTTGTTTGTTCTCTGGGATGGTGTATTATACCACCACAACGTACGCCCCGACGTTCCTGCCCTACTCCTCGTCATTCCTAAGCACCTCCGGTCAGTTGTTTTCCAAGTACTTCATGACTTACCAACGGCAGGTCATCTTGGCGTCTCCCACACCTACGACTGGATTCGCCGACGCTTCTTTTGGCCAGGCCTTGCCCGCTTCGTCCGGAAATATGTTGCGGCATGTGAGAAAGGCCAGCGCCGAAAAACACCATCGGCGCTCCCTGCCAAGTGCCTTCAACTACTCGACATTCCTTCGGAGCTGTTCTATTGCATTGGCTTGGACTTACTCGGCCCTTTCCCTCGATCAATGTCTGGCAACAAGTGGGTCGCTGTGGCGACAGATTACGCCACGCACTACGCCATCACCAGAGCGCTTACAACAAGCTGCGCCACAGATGTCACCATCTTTTTTTACGCGACATGATTCTGCAGCACGGAGCTCCACACCAACTGCTCACTGACCGTGGTCGGACATTCCTTTCTAAACTCATCGCCGACATCCTGCAGTCCTGCTCAACCAGGCACAAGCTGACTACTTCTTACCGTCCACAGACTAAAGGTCTCGTGCAGCGTCTGATTGGAATCTTGCCCTACCCTATGTCACATTTACATACAATTCTTTGAGTCATGACACTACCGGTTATTCCCCATTCTTTCTGTTGTTCGGGCGAGAACCCACATTGCCACTGGACACATCCCTTCCATCCGCTGCTGCAGAGGCCAGCGAATATGCACTTGCCGCCATCATCAGGGCAGCCCAAGCACGTGAAATTTCCCGCGCTCCCCTCCTGACTTCCAAGAGAACCAACAGCGTTTGTACCATCGACTACACGACGTCCACTTTTTGCCTGGATCTCTGGTACTCCTGTGGTCCCCGACTCGTCACGTTGGCCCGTCAGAACTCCTGTCTAGGTACACAGGCCCATATCGAGTGCTGTGTGCTGTGACTCCAGTTACTTATGAAATCACCCCAGTCAATACCAGTTGCCTCAAATTCTACTGACGTTGTGGATGTCGCACACCTAAAACCGTATTACTCTCCTGTTTCCACCGATATTTAGACGCACCGGGACGGTTCTTCTGCCGCCGGGGATAATGATACATGCATATTGCATGTTTCTTGTTGGCGATGCACGTGGGTGCCCCGACGAAGAAGACGAACTGTCCCTTGCTCTCAAGCTGTCGGCTGAACTGGCCAGCGCTGCAGTTGTCTTTTGTAAATATACATTTTAAATAGTCTCCAGTGCTTAATCCTTCGTTCGCATAACAATATGTTGACACTGGGGTGCGTGTGAATGCAAGTGCACAAGCAACACCTCAGTCTTGCCGCTATAGACAACTGCAATAAGTGTGGTGAAGTGGAGAATCTTGAATACCTGCTCTTGCGGTGCAGTGCTTTCGAGGCACTGCAGGAGGAACTTTTGAGCTGAGTACTCGTATGGCCACTTGGCTCCTCTTGCACGCAGGAGGCAGCTTGCAAAACACTTTGCGACTTCCTCGCGCAGTCGGGCATTGCTACCCGGCTGCTCTATGGGAACATAACAGTTCCAGTGTGCGGGGCCAGGTAACAAACAAGTGAACTATAGATAACATGTTCCTAGTCGCTCCATTGTGTGTGTGTAAATAGCTCCGTTCTTTAACTCTACCCTCTCTCTCTGTTCTTTTACTCCACTACCCCCATCCTCCTGCTGACCGCCGTTCAGGTGTTAGCAGATCACAATAGACAGTTACAGTGTAGTCAGCAGTAATTTCCCTCTCGTCGTTGTTCTTTGTTTACTTACTTATGTATGTATTTTGGCGATAGCAATTATAGAGACACTGCAGGCGCATTTCCGGGGGTTGTGCTCCAGCGGCGGCTGCGTATGGCATGGCTGAGCGCCGCTGTGCAGGCCTGATCTTGAAAGCGATCACTGATAAGTACAGAGTCAGATGCCAGGCCCTATCTTAAAAGCGATCCGGGATGAGTACAGAATCTAGGTGCACCGAGAGCTGGTAGCTTTGTGCGCATGATCTACTTGCCACTTAGTTCGCGTTGAAGTGAGAGGCAGCACGAAGGTCAATTTAGACGGTGAGTGCTCATCGAGTGAGATGCATTTGTTTGCATGTGCACTTTGTATAGCTGTCTACTAATTTGCTATTTCAATCAATGCTTTGCCTTTCGGACGAAACTGCAACTTTTTCAAGCGAAGCTTCTATTGCGTTACGGACTTCGGTAATGGCGTAGTCATGCAAAAAGTCACGGGTAGCGCATACCCGCATTGGATATGCGGGTATGAGCCAGGTGCAAGAAAGAAAGAAAGAAAGAAGGAAAGAAAGGAAAAAGAGCAGATGCCAGGAAAAGTTGCGCCGGCGCTGGATCTTGTGACATGCGCGACCAATCGGGGTCATTTGGTGTGTCGCGGGGAGGGAAGGGGAGTTGGTGCGCGCTCCGCCGGGCTTCCCTCGCCTCAGATCAGTTTTGGTGAGCGGATGAGAAGGCTGTGCGTGGTGCGTTCCACTGAGGTGCAGGCTGCGGTTGAGCAACGGCGCCGCAAACTCGCTTGGGAAAGGGCTCGTTGTCGATGCGCCGATTCTAGTGTGAGGGCTTCCGAAGCCCAGGCGAAACATCAGCGAAGAGCCGCGGACCCCGAGTTGCGGGAGCGCGATGTGGAGGCCAAACGTCGGTGAAGAGCCGCCGACCCTGAGTTTAGGGCAAACGAAGTGGAATGCCTGCGACAGCATCGTCTTGTCACAAGCTTCGCTTACCCCCATTTCCTTGACAGGGAAAGGGCTCTGAATTTTTTTTTTTCAATTACCAATCAGTTACTACTAATCTTGTGCTTGTCCCATTTGTTTGCTTTTAAGATTAAAATGTTCTTGTTAGTAATTTATGGCTAATGTTTTAACTGTGTACACGAAACACGTTCGAGAAAAGGGAGGAATGGTATGAGCACTGACTTTTTAACAATTCATTGAAAATCAATGTCATGTTGTTTGTCCCCTTCTTCAGATGCTAACTTGGGATGGCAGGAGGGGGAAGGGGTCTCTTGGCCATGATTATACAGAAAGATATTACAGTTGAAGTGAGGAAGCTTTCAGATTTGGGCTGGATGCAGTGAGAACGAGTCAAGGCAAATAGGAGGACATAGAAAGAAGCCTCTGTCCTGCAGCACAGTTTAATTCAGGCAATGGTGATAGTGTAGTTGGCTCAGTCTTACAGTTGATACATCACTCTATGCGCTCCACTGCACAGGTATTGAGTGGAACAGCCACGAAAGCAAGATCCTGCTGGAGAACTATGTGCGCTACGTGCCACAGGTTGGGCCAGACAAAAAGTTCCGCAGCAAGAAGGACATGTTCAAGCGCATTGCCGACCACATCTTCGAGGCAACGGGGCAGCGGCGCACGGGCGAGCAGTGCGAGAACCGGTACAAAACCATCATGCGCCGGAAGAGACGTCACGGAGAAGGAAGCAGCAAGGGACTCGCCAGGGCTCGCATCCTTCTCAACTCGGCATCTGTAGCAGAAGACGGGGAGGATGAGCAATTCATGGTTAGTATCCTCTTGCCTCTGTCGCTGTTGGGGCAGAAGATCCTTGGTCAGTGGTCACAGCAGACATGTGCACTAAGGGCAACCAGAGTGCTAGTTTGCTTCCTGTGGTCTATGGGCCTGCGAGAGGGGCTGTGGTAGGGATGTGTCTTGCTTCAATTTTGTGTGCCAATTGCCTCTTTAATACTCGTCTTTCTCTTTTCCTATCTCTTTAAATCCTTTAAACCTGAAGCCAAGTGCAGCGTTGCTTTGGAAGCGAAAGAGGAGACGGTTCGTGTCACTGAAACCTGATTTGATGGTTTTGTAGTGCCAGACATCACTGAAGCATACGCATGCACAGACTATGATGACCATGGTGCCAAAAACCAGCATCATTCTGTACTCAACGGGATAAAGGGAAGAGAGCCCCCCTCTATTTACAAGAGAAGCATACAATTGGATGGGCCAGTTTGGCAGTTTTTGGAAACACAGTCATCGATGCACTCGATGCAAACACAGTCATCACTGCACTGGGCTAATGGGTGTGTGTTTCAGTTATGTTTGATAGCATTCAGTGACATAAATAATGTATTTACTTGCATAATGAACGCACCTTTTCGTCTGTAAGACCAAAGCAAAGTGTGGGGATGTGCTTGGTAGGTGGGGTAAATTTTATGGGAATCTTTCTAAAAAAGCAAAAATTGAAATTATAGACAATAATAACTAAAACAATGTGTTGTTTATTTTTTATTTTATTTTATTTATTTGATACCTGCTTCGCCTTTGCAGGCATTACAGGAGGGGGATACATAAAATAAGCATCATATTTGAGCCCAATAAGAAAGAAACTAATTACACAAAGCGCGGTAAAAATCATCATTAGAGACAATGGATACAATCACAGGTGGAAGATCATTCCACGCTCATATAGATCTAACAAAAAATGAATAGATAACTGTTAGATAACTTTGCAGTAAATGTCCACATCCACTTTTTGCAAACAGTGACAACTTTGCCCGGAGTCTTCAGGCCCAAGAAGGCACGACATGTCCAATTCGCAGTGAGTGGCTTGTTGTGCTGCTTCCATCAGTTGCACATGGAGGCTTCTGAAATGCATTCCAGCAGGGCTACTTCCATACTCCACAGCAGATTTTGGCAACAAATACTTCCTGTAATGGTCATCAGACACGGTGGCGTACCTTACAAAGCGAACATTTTATTATGCGAGGATAGCAAGCTTGGCACAATGTCAGTAATGCTGTCAGCCGTATATGCCGATGGGCCTGGTACCGAGATACGCAACACCTCACAAAGTGATCATTTTCCTGTTGACAGCAGCTTCTACTTGGTAAGATAGCCAACAACAACACGCCAAATTGGGGACAGGTAAGCGAAGAAAGTGTCACGTTAAAGATAGGGCCAACGTACAGCTCGCTAGGTCACTCGCTTCTAGCTGCGCAACTCTATACGCATCATTTCGATTGGCTGCTAAACCGTGGTGAAGAAGACTCACGTGCACCCTATGCCCGTGTCCTGTGCATTGGGTGCACGTGATAACCAGGTGATCAAAATTAATCTAGGAGTCCTGCACTTTGGCGTGCCTCATTATCAGATTGTCATTTTGGCACGTAAAACCCCAGAATTTAATTTTAATTTAGGGCTCATTTTTGTACCGATATGGCTCTCGGTGGCATGCACTGTCAGCATCAGCCAAAGCGAGTGAGACGAGGAACTACAGCATGACTGTTCGTTTGCAGGACTGCACAGGACAAAGTTAGGGGTGCAATTATTAGGATGGGAGGGGGGGGGGGTAATCCCTATTTTGAAGAGCAAAGTTGGGAGTGCATTTATTATGCGAGTGTGTTCATTGTGTGGATAAATGCACTGGTCTCTGAAAGAGGTGGCAGTGACATAAGTAGACAAAAAAAGTTGTGGGGCAGCATTCACAATTGGTAACTGTTAAAGATACCGCTTCCAGTGTGCATTGATTGCCTAGGCCAGCGGAAGTAGATGCAATGACAGGAATGGCAAACCTGTCAGAGTTATTTGAGTGTACAGCAGGATGCCTGTTGCGTAAGTGAGGTGTGGTGCTAGACATTGTCACACAAAAGTGAAACTATCTGCAAAGGCAATCTGCCAACAGAAAGGCCCTAGGGGTCACTGAGGCAATCGATGTTGGAGGCCAAGTTACAGGTGTCACAGTGAATGGTTGTGATGGCATCACATTGGGTGCACAGACAGGAGAGGTGAGAGTGTATAGAAAGTGGTGGAGAAGCTGTTTGTCTGTGCAGATGTGTCTTAATTAAAAAAATTGTGGTGTTTTACATGCCAAAACCACTACCTGATTATGAGGCATGCCGTAGTGGGGGAATAATTTCGGCCACTTGGAGTTCTTTAACATGCACCTAAGTCTAAGTTACCCAGTGTTTTCACATTTTGCCTCCATCGAAATGCACATCTGGCCCTTGTGCCAATAAACCACAATAATCATCATCATCATCCATCGAAATGCGGCCGCTGTGGCCGGGATTTGATCCTGCGACCTCGTGCTTAGCAGTGCAACACCATAGCCACTAAGCAACCACTGGCGGGTAGCAGATGTGTCTCACAGATTGAGCTTAGAATAAGTGAGAGAACAGGGCTTGTGCGATGGCTTCTATGTGTGTTTCATTGCTGTTGACACCAGCACAACCTACGCCTACTGAGTGGTTGCCACTGAGGCCGTCTCATTTTGCCACATGCACCCACCGCCACATTTATCGAGAATAAGACATTGAAGACGCACCATTATTGACTCTGAAGGTCAAACACCTCACATTTGAATTCTCTGTGACCGTTGTATTAAGCTTCTGCAACAATTTTGCCATGTATGTTTTTGCATGTCATGTAAAAGTGCTGTCGCAATATTGCAAAGACAAATTCAGCAGAATTGCTAAGTGGATCACAACTGCCTCCTCTGGAAAACACCAACAAACTATGGTGCGAGTGCAGCAAGCTTTACTAAAAAGCGCAATTATGACGTAGGAAATTTCCCATATGAAATGCGAGAAGTCATAGAAAATTATGACATGGGAAATTTCCTGGTGAAATGTGAGAAGTCAATAACTAGCAGTCGGACCAAGTTGAGTTTCTTCCAACAAGTTTCCAAAATTTAGTGAGGGTTTTCTTTTGGGCAACATCACATGTATTAGTGTAAATGCTTGACTTGGATACGAATTGAACCAGTTGTAATGGAATTTAGCTTTGTGCACAGTTTGGAAAGCAAACTAGCGGCACTGTGCACAGGTCGAACACTCCAAAACTGGAATGAGTGCTGTTTGCTGTTGCTTCTAAATTTTTTGCAAGCGCATCAACTGACAACTCAACTCGTTATATGAGGAAACAATATCTCCTGCTTGCAACGCTAAAGTAGAGTGTCTAGAATGGAGGAGTGGGTCCAGCGGGCGCCTTAGCAAGCCCTGAGGGTGAAGCAAAAAATGTGGAAAATGTGGCGGCGCTGCTGTCGCCTTATTCTGAATCTCCGGCCAATAAACTTTGGCTCTGGCTGTTTCGGCAGCGCTCATTGGCTGAGGCGAGCTCGCGGGCTGAGTAGCTGTTGTCTGCTCAACACACCGTCATTGTCGCGTTGTTTGTGTTCTTTCTGTTGCTCTTTTTCAATTTTATGTACTATAGATCGGTGGGGAATAATCTCAGTGTTACCGCCACCGAGTATCCGCCTGTCAAAGCTCCATGCAGCTGTGGTAGGGTCTCCAACGCGACAAGCGTCTGGCCGGTGAGCAGGGCTGCTCATTTGGGAGAAAGCGACGGTGGCGCCACCTGGTTTTTCAATAAAAAATGCCTCAGCACAGAGCTTTCGTTGGACCCACTCCCCCAATCTAGTACTCTCTAGCTAAAGCATGCTCTGCAAACGATGTCACCTTGCGGCATAACATGTGTCATGATCAACTTCACACCTTCCGAGCTAGTTATCATTCCTGCTACCGTGCCTGCAGACAAATGTACATTAGCTAGAATATTCCTGCTGTTTAAAGGTTAGTAACGCTATTGCAGGGATAGAAAAATATAAACAAACAAAACCAAATGAAGCTTAGGCGTACATCACTATAATTTATTGAAGCGCCTGCCTGAACAGAGTACACTCCGCGATTTGAAATGACAGCAACATATTTAAACTAAACAAAAAAAGCAATGCTCTACTTGCCGGTAATAAAGAAGTCATCCCGAGTGAAGTGTTTCGAACAAACCAGCATATAGTTTCAGTCACCTTTTCCCTATGAGGAAGTTTCTTATGCAAGTCGCTCTCCGATGCGCGTCGTCTGCTTCTTTTGGGAACAGATGAAATCATATATTGCTGTCTTTCCACGGCGATGACACGCATAATGGTACACAACAAAAGTCTTTTGACATCTGTCTTTTTTTTTTTAATTTTCGGGTTTGTGCGGGACGGCATCGTGATGATTTGAGAACTACAAGGCATTCAGCACATGCCGTGATAGGACATCCTCTTTCGCTTCAAGCTTAAACCTGGATCGGCTGTTTCTTGGCGAGGCCGCCAGGCGGCGAGCATTTACTTGGAGTCGTGAAAAGCTTTTCATCTATCGGAGACAATGGAGGAAATAGGGTCTGTAGTTGTCACATGTAAGAGGTCTCCTGTGGCGAGAAAAGAAGACGAAGAAGTTCACGGAACGTTCGAAACCGCGCGATCACTCGAGGCACGCGAACCGAGGTGTGGTCGAGGGAGAAGCGAGGCGAAGCAGCGTTATCGACGTGGCTCTTGGGCTGGAAGGTCGCTGGTCGCTACGAAGGACAGTAGTTTATTCTCGTACCACCTGTATCTTTTTTTTAATGCGTAAGCATTCTTTGGAAAGTACGCCAGCTCCATCACGCAAAAACTGTGATGCCTTGTATCTGCACAAAAATGTGTAATTTGTAAGTTGAGGCATTTAATCATTATAATAGTGTAAATGTAGATGATTGAGCTTTATAGATGTAGAAGAGATGAGCTTTATAAGCAAGAAGGAACAATTTAAACCAAAAGAAAAAAAGAAAATTGATCACAGAGAATACCCAAAGGGATACATAGGGAAATGCATGGGGAAGCTCATAGTAGGGCTGGCCTAAGTCAAATTTGGGGTTGGGCCAACTTGAAATTCGGGGGTGGCCCAACTTAAATTTGGGGTTAGCCATCTTGAAATGTAGGGTTAGGCCAACTTAAATTTGCGAGTGGGCCAACTTGAAATTCGAGGGTGGACCAACTTAAATACGGGGGTGGGCCAGCTTGAAATTTGGGGGTGGGCCAACTTGAGATTTGGGGGTGGACTAACTTGAAATTTGGGTGTGGGCCAACTGAAGTTTGGGGGTATGCTTGCTCATACTTCAACTCGAGTGGAGTTTCTGCATTCTTTTTAAAATGATAAAAAGAAAATGCCGCTGGCAGGTAGCGCTATATTTCTTTGTCAGGTGTATTTCTGGAAGAGGCAGAGAAATCACATTGTTCAGGTGAATAATTGAACGCATTCACTAATCAACTTTTTACTTAATCACATTAAGTCACATGTTGCTATTGCAAAATTGAAGCTCAGCACTTAGACAGGTGATATCTGCTTAGTAGAAATTTTAAGACACCCCTTTTGAGATATATGTTCCTAAAAATTGTTACGAAGTACATTGGCGTTCCAGTTTACAGCTTCCCAAAATGGTATATAGCAGTTTGGGATAATCATTATTGGAACACCAATGCAGATCTGCAATGGTTGGTAATTCTAGTTGGGTGGCTGTGAATGAATTGGGGCAGAAACTACTGTCACAGTAATGGCACATTCGACTGATTGCTTCAGAGTATGCTGGTTGTGCTACAGTTGTTAAATGCAGCATTAAAGCTGTATTATTAGAATAAAAGGGAATAGTAGCGAGTGGCTTCATTACCACTACAAGAGCCCACTTATACCCCTGTCCTATGAGAACATTTATACCATGCACTGCTACGCAACAGAAGATAATGTCATTTGCAGACGATAGCAAATGAGTTCAGCAAACTCATTCATTTCCAGAACTCCTTTGCCTCTGATGACATTAGCTATCCCCATGTAGCAGCCGTCTATTGACATTAAATGCAAATGTCATTAGCTACAAATGATATTAAATCTTCGGGTGTGACGGGTATTCCGGTCATTCTAATCCTTATTTACTGTCTAACGTGACCTTTTATAGTGCTTCCAGAGTGCACTAAAACAACCAGTTGAATGTGCTGTGAGTGAGTTCAATGCTGGAGAAATCTGTGCCTGGGTCTTTTTTTTGTTCTTGTGGCATGCACTGATGTCTGGTTGAATGCACCCAGGAGGAGGAAGAACCAGAGGTGGAGGAAGAGGAAGCTGAGCCGCAACGGGAGGAGCTGCAGCAGCAGGAACTCGAGGACGATGAGCCGGAATTGCTGGCTGAACTGGCCGCTATGGGTGACGAAGAGCAGCAGATGAACCGACGGGCCTCGAGAAAGCGCAAGAGCTCCTCGGCGATTGACCAGCAGCTGCTACTCGACCGGCTGCATGAACTGCACGAGCAGCGTGAACGACGAAGGGACGAGCGCGAGCGTCGCCGGGACCTCAGACATGCCGAACAAATGAGTCTGCTCCGACGGATCCTCAGCGTGTTGGAACGACAGCCACTTACAGCATCAACCGCTAACCGCCTACGAGTGGCTACGACTCACCGGTGATGCTCACCATCCACCAGCTGTGCACGTTCGAGTTAATCTGAGTGCTAAGTTTATATTTTGCTGACTTTTCACCTTTGAAGATGATGACAAAGGAACTTTGACTGGTGGAGATTGAAAGTTGTTTGTTGGTTGTCATGTGAAGAACCATGACAAGTTTTTGGGAGAGTGTTTTTTATGTTACTAAAATGTTTTATTTTACTGTTGAACCTGACCAGAAGTGTCAAAAAGCAGTAGCTTGTCGGCACCGCTAAGACTGAAAGCATAATTAAACATTGCTTATTATTCCATGTCTTACTTCAACGTTTTGGCTTCCACACAGAAGCCTTGTTCACTGACGGTAAGAGTTGAATGAAATCAAGAGTCTGATGAAATCTTGTCCGGTCGAGAAGTAACGGCATAATAGGAAGAAAAACACAAAGCCAACCAAAATAGTGTTGTCTAAAAATTCTTGAACGTTTCGGCTTCCACACAGGCCTTGTTCACTGAAAGTCAGTGAACAAGTGAATACCTCCCTCATGACTCCTGCAATTAACCCATAGTCCTCAGTCCCCAGCGGCTGTGGAGCACCTGACCAAGGCGGTGGTCAGACCTGTGACACGGCGGAGGGTGCCAAGAATCTCTGGGTCTGGACAGGCAGCCATTGGAAACTGAACCTGGCAACGTTCAACACGCGCACCCTCTCAAGTGAGGCTAGCTTAGCAGGGCTATTTGAGGAATTATCAGGCATTGCCTGGGATATTATTGGCCTTAGTTAGGGGGGGGGGGGGGTTAGAAGAACCGGTGAGGCTTAATACAGTGCTAACGGCCACGTCCTCTGCTACAGAGGTCTTCCGGATAAGAGAGAATTCGGGGTAGGATTTCTAGTCCATAAGGACATAGCGACCAACATTGATGAATTCTACAGCATTAATGAGAGGGTAGCAGTCCCGTAATAAAGCTGAGTAGGAGGTATAGAATGAAGGTAGAACAAGCTTATGCTCCAACCTCCGTGACGATGACGAAGAAAAGAACAGTTTTATTAAGATGTTGAATTAGCAATGAGAAAGGTGCAAACTCAATATAATGTAGTCATAGGTGACTTCAATGCAAAAGTGAGGAAAAAGCAGGCTGGTGATCAAGCAATTGGCAACTACGGCATTGATTCTGGGAACACTAGAGGAGAGACGCAAGACGGGTAATTGGAGATCGTAGGGAAAGGCCTTCGTCCTGCAGTGGACATAAATAAAGGCTGATGATGATGATCATGCCATTACTTCCCGACCAGACGGGAGTTCGTCAAACTCTTGATTTCATTCAACTACGACAGGTGTATGACCAACCAACTCTTACCTCAGTGAACAAGGCTTTCGTGTGGAAGCCGAAACGTTTAGGAATTTTTAGACTTTTAGAATTTTGGTTGCCGTTACTTCCTGACCAGACGAGATTTCGTCAAACTCTTGATTTCAGTGTCTTACTGGCCTGAGTGCTACTTTAGCTCAAGCCACATGCAGCTTGGTACTGAGGCCGATCAAGCTCAGTGGTGAACCGAGCATGGCTCAGTATTAAAAATCAAGTGCAAGACTGGCTATAACGAACAGACGGGGTGCCGCCTGCAGGTTTACTTCATTAATGCACTTGGGCTATTGTGTTTGTTCATTGAAACAGCTCTTTTGCAGTTCTAGTCAAAAAATATGTTCGCCACACTTTGGATGTTACGAAAAGAAATCATTCCTCTTTTCAAGTGCATTAGATGCATTGTGGAAACATTTCTGTGTTTTTGTGTGTGATAAGTGATACACTGGCACTGTGTAGTACCATTCAAAGCAATATTAAGGGCAGCAAGGTTGATGGATGTCAAGCAGCAGAAAATTCTCTGCCTTTTGTTCTGCTATTGCTGCAGCAGGCACACTTTAGTTGCTGCCAGGGAGGTCTTTGTAAATAAAGTGCTATACCTACTATGCAACCTGTCTTCTCGATTGTATGCATAGATGAGCCTCATTTTCCTGGAATGCACATTGACATCTCAGATGTGTCGAGTGACATTCTTATAGTATTTCACGCCTCAGTGTACTTTTGCACACTAAGTTGCCAACAAGAGGATTGGCTAAACAGCCAGAGACGGCTTAGTATGGAGTGGTGCTAATGACATTATAGACATTAGTACATTACACCTTCAAAATTGTTCCTGCCTATTTGTAGGACAATACTGCTGCAGTATTGGGTGTACATTGCAGGCCATGGCCAATTCCCAATTTGGACCTCATTTGGCATGTTTGCGCTTTAGCGTAACAATTTTTTCTTCCTTGGTCAGTTGGTGAACTAGCACTTGCCTTTCCAAACTCACCTTGACGCTGTGCTCATCCTGTACTTCGTCAAGTGTCTCTTGACTGTAGTAGTCGCTGTACTTCTTCAGCATCAGTCATCGATTCCCGAGCTGCAATTTCGTATCCTTTAGAAAGTTAGAGAATTTGCAGGCACAAGTTGGAATCGGCTAGCGCAAGACAGGGGTAATTGGAAATAGTAGGGAGAGGTCTTCGTCTTGCAGTGTACATATAGGCTGATGATGATGATGCTTTTGTTAGACACGAAGTCCTCATACTGCGGATGAGTGACAGTAATAATGCTGTAGCATATAGTGGCTCCCTGTCATTGACACCCACATAAGCTTCTTCCTTTGTTCATGGTCACCATTATGGTATGATGATGGTATGATAAAACCTTATTACGGTCCCTCGAAACGTGCATCAGCACGTAGCGGACCGCTCCCACCAGTGCTTAATTATAACTTCCCAGTAGTGCTGCAATCTTGATCTCTGCTACGAATCTCTACTATGAATATTTTTTCTTGATGCATCACCTCTCCACCTTTTTGTTGCCTTTTTGTTTTTCACTATTGCCAGCTAGTAAAATCTGTGATTGCATCACTTTATTTCAATTCTACTCTGCTCATTCTGCTTTTATAAGAATGGTGTTTTCATGCTTCGCTTGCTTCTTCTACATTGATGCTGTTAAGGGGAGTTCCACAGCAATTTTTATGTGGTGGCATGGTCATTATCGACACTCAGCCACATAACAGTTACAAACGCAGCCTGTGTTGGAGCCGCGAAGTGGCTGTATGACTAGTATGTCACCTAAGCACCTTCGGTGTGTCGTCTCAGTTGCTCACTGCTCGTTTACCTTTGTCAGTGCTTACGCAGTGCCGAAATGTCGAAAAAAGGGGGGGGGGGGGGCATCAGAGTATGGCGTAGGCGACAGCAAAATGGCACATATGCCAGATTGCTCGTATATGATGATTGGTTTGTGGGACGCCGTAGTGGAATGCTCCAGATTAATTTTCTACGCTTTGATAGAAATACTGCCGGGAATCGAAACCGCCACCGCATGGTCAACAGCACAATGCTATAGCCACTGCACCACCGCGGCGGATTCCTCGTATGATTATTAAACTTGAGGCACATGTTAGAGGAAGGACAGGAATAAGCAGCATGCATACACATCACAATATCGTTCAAATGCAATGAAAGACAAGAGCCGATCATTGCATAAACTAATTTATCGCAGGAAAATTGTTCCCTTTACCTACGCTTTTTTTTTACCTTCTAGGATGTCTTATAATTCGAAAATTATATATATATATATATATAATCATGAGCATATAAAGCCAACATGCATTGAAGCCATGGATATTAAAAATCTCTACATTTAAATTTAAACCACAGCTAATTACCTCTATGATTTCCGTGGTTTTATTGCCTATTGACTTTACATGCTCGTGATTAGCAAAAATTGAAACACAAATGCGTGGTTAACTTATGTGCAGAATCAAAGGAATATGAAACTTTTTAATGTACAAGAAAGCGAACCTAGATTTCTAATGCATTTTTACAAACGAGGAATTCTCGGTCAAACACAAATCTAAATATGTTTTTGAGGTAGACGCTTTAAAAACATTTTCAATAACCTCTTATCACAAATGGTTATTCTATGTTAAAGGGGAAAGGTTTTTTTGCACATGATCTCACCCCCACTGCTCTCTGCGCATGAGCCTCGTTGCTATAGCGACGGAGGCGCGAGGTCTGCGGCGGAAGGGAGGGGGGCGGTGAGACCGTCTGTTTGGCGCACCGTCGGCCTAACCTAACCTAACGTAACCTATCCTAACCTAACTTCGTTGATGCATGCTCAAAAAATAATAAAAAGCCAAAGAAATAAGTGCAAAACTTTCCGACACCGGCAATCAAACCTGGGCCCCGTCGGTGAGAGCCAGATATCCTAACCAGTAGTGTTTGTGAAATGGCAAAGACAAAAAAAAAGTAGACCATGCCGCACATAAGTACTACTGTTTCGTAGACCACTCAAATAGGATAACATCGCATTAGGATACAGCGCGGCGCATGCGCAGAGAATAGTGGAGGTGAGATAAAGTGCAAAAATCTCTCCATTTTGCTTCTTGAGGTCAACTAGACCTATGTGTAAGCCTTTTACTGCATGGCGCCGTCTGCGTGTGTGCACAGATTCACCGCGTCCTTCATCGGCCTCCGTCAAGTTGTGCGGCGGCTTCGGCTTTCGTCTGTGGATGGATGGATGGATGGATGAGGCTGAACCCTTTAAATCGGGCGGTGGCATACGCCACCTAGCCATGACTATGAACATATTTTGTACTTTGTGGTGGGTGAAATTTCACCCCTGCCTTGATTTTATCCACCAATCACATAACCTCTGTTTGGTTATTTCTACCCGCTTAAAGTCTATTTTGCCTTCACTGTCCCTAAACCCCAATGCTTTGAAAAAATCAGCCCCGTTGCTTTGCACTGTAGGGTTAAGCCCTTTACAGAAAAGTATGAGGTGTTCAGCCGTTTCCTCTTCTTCTCCGCACACACAGCACAACGTGTCTATACCTTGGTACTTGACTCGGTACATCATAGTCCGCAATACTCCCGTCCTGGCTTCAAACAACTAAGAGCTTCCCCTAGAATTATCGTAGATATTTTCTTTGGCAATTTCTTGCTTGAAAGTTCTGTATGTTCCCAGTGCTCATTTCGTCTGCATCCCTGTTTTCCACAGACCCCTCTCTGTTTCTTTAACCTTTTTCTTAACCGCTATTTCCTGGTTTGCACCCCTCCTGCAGTCCAAATATTTGATTGACAGTTTTCTGGTCAGCTTCCTCCATTTTGTATCAACATTCCTCATGTACAAATAACTGAAAACTCTCCTTGCCCACTGCTTTTCTGCCATTTCTCTCAATCGCTCCTCAAATTCTATCTTGCTGCTGGCTTCCCTGCCCTCGAATGACGTCCATCCCATGTCACCCTGTACCCCCTGATTTGGTGTATTTCCGTGGGCTCCCAGAGCCAGTCTACCTACCCCTCGCTGCTTAACTTCCAACCTTGCTCGAACCTCTGATCTCATGTACAGGACCGCATTGCCGAAAGTCAAACTAGGGACCATCACCCCTTTCCAAATCCCTCTCACCACTTCGTACCTATTGTAATTCCACAGTGCCCTATTTTTCATCACAGCTGCATTTCTGCTACCTTTAGCTGTTACATGTTTTTCATGTTCCATTAGGTACTCAGCCCCATTGTTTATCCACACTCCAAGATATTTGTACTTATCCACCACCTCCAGCGTAACCTCCTGTATCCTATGCTCGCTGCCCTGATTATCATTAAAAATCATGACTGCCGATTTTTCTTTACTAAACTTCAAACCTAAGCTATCTACCTCTTTACCACAGATGTCCATTAATCTCTGCAAGTCTTCCTTGCTGTCAGCCATAAGTACAATGTCATCCGCATACATCAGTTCTGGTAATGACTGTTTGATCCATTCTCCTTGCTTGAAAAAGGAAAGGTTGAAGCCAAGTCTGCTCCTCTCTAATTTTTTCTCTAATCCTTGTAAATACAGCATGAACAACAGAGGTGACAGAGGGCACCCCTGCCTAAGCCCCTGCTGTATCTCTATAGGCCCAGATACCTTGTTTTCCCATTTTATAAGCACCTTGTTACTTTTATAGATATCTTTTAAAAGATTTCTTACTCCATCTTCCACATCTAGAGTGCCCAGTATGTCCCACAAATCCTTTTGAATTACACTGTCATAGGCTCCCTTGATATCCAGAAATGCAAGCCATAGGGGCCTGTGTTCCTTTTCTGCTATTTCAATACACTGTGTCAATGAGAACAGATTATCTTCTAACCTTCTTTGTTTTCGGAACCCATTTTGTAGTTCCCCCAGCACCTCCTCGCTCTCCACCCATGCCTGCAGTCTGTCCTTTATAATCTGCATCACCACCCTGTAAACCACTGACGTCACTGTTATGGGACGGTAGTTGTTTATGTCGGCTTTGTCCCCCTTTCCCTTATATATCATGCTCATCCTGCTCAGTCTCCACCCGTCGGGGGCTTTACCGTCCATTATCATTTTGCTCACTGCCTCTCTTAATGCTTTCTTAGATTTTGGGCCCAATGTCTTTATCAACATAATTGGGATGCCATCAGGACCTGTCGACGTGCTACTAGGAACCCTCTTCTCTGCCCTTTCCCACTCGCTTTGTGCCAGTGGAGCCACTGCACTGACTAGTCCATCCTCACCTGATTGAGCACATGCTATGTTTCGTTCTTTAAATTTTTCTGTCATCATTGTTCTTATCTGTTCCATTGCCTCATCTCCCTCTAGCCGAACACCTTGAGCTGTAACTATAAACCTCTGCTCTAGGCTAGTCTTATTACTCAAGGAGTTGAGATGTTTCCAAAATTTCTTCGCTGCTTTTCTATCCTTTTTGTTTACTTCTGACAACCATTGGCTCCCCTTTCTTCTGATCTTCTCATTGATCAAATGGGATGCTTCCCTTCTACAGTTTAGAAAGTTATTCCATTTTCTGCCTACATCAGCTTCTGGTTCACCCCTCTGCTTTGAATATCTGTGTTCCCTGGATGCTTCCTGACGTTTCTCTATGGCCTTCTTAATCTCCTCATCCCACCAGCTCTTGGGTTTACGTCTTCTGTTCCCTTTTGTCCTGACTCGTACCTTAGCAAGCTCTACCTCAAATAGCCCTGTTTAATTTGCATATGTCCATTCTGTTTTTGTATCCTCTGAAATTACTTCCTCAATTTGCTGGGTTTCTATTTCAAGCTGCTTTTCCGAGTAAAATATCCCTCCTGGTTGTTCATCTTGCCTTCTACCTACTTTCATTTCCCTTCTAAAACTCACCTTAATACGTTTGTGATCACTACCTAGACTTCTGGAGCCATATTCATCTATGTTCATTACATTTAGCCTATTGTGCATCCTATGTGACATTAGTGCATAATCTATCGTCGACTGCAGGCTCCCTACCTCCCATGTTATGTGCCCTTCACACTTCTCAGTACTGTTGCATACAACTAAGTCATGCATTTCACACATATCCAGCATCATGTTGCCTGTTGAGTCTGTGTACCCGTCCATGTCTTCTATGTGTGCGTCCATATCTCCTAGTATAATAATCTCGCAGCCTTCTCCTAGCTCATTAATGTCACTTGTTATGCATTCCAGCATTTTTTTGTTTTCCTCTTTGGCATTTGCTCCTGTCCACAGGTATACAAAGCCAAAGAGTGTCTGCTCTCCTGCAACTTTCCCTTTTAGCCATAAATGCTCCTTGCATTCCTGTTTGACCCTTTGCCAATTCATACTTTTATGAATGAATGCACCAATTCCACCCCCTTTTCTGCTGCCCTCTGTTCTTCGGCTTGTGATGATGATGATGATTTATTGGCATCCCCTTTGAAACGGGGCAGCGACAAATAGTCACCTAGCCTGCTTGATTTAATCAGGTGTACTATACATGTTCTTTATCTAGCATGTTTGTAAACCTCTCATTATTATTGTTCTTTTTCAAAAATTTACCTTGTGCCGCTGCCTATGATTTTAAGAGATCAAGTGGTATCCATCTTTTCTGTGCTTTTTTTCCACCAGTACTCCAATCGTCTCTTGCTGATCTCTACGGCTGATCTGTTTATGTTTCCTTCCACTTTGAAACCAAGCGCTTCTGGGAGTTGCACGTTACCTACGGTTCTCGCTGGGTGGACCCCGTCGCATTCCATCAGGATGTGCTGAGTGGTTTCTGGATCTTTACTGCAGCATGCACATGTCTCATCTAGTTCCGAGTCTTTGTTCCGATATGTTTTCGTCCTTAGGCAACTGGCTCGAGCCTCAAATAGCAAGGCACTGCCCTTTGTGTTATCGTACAGATTTTCCCTTCTAATTTCTTTCTTCTCATTCTTGTAAATCTCCATTGTCCTTTTTATTTCCATTCTTTGCATCCAATTCACGGTCTCTATTTCTCTCACTTTCTTTCTGATGACTCCTGGTTGTCTATTTGCAGTTTCGATTATCCTGTACTTGGTTGCCAACTTCCTTGACCTCTTCCTCCATTCTGTGTCCACGCTTTTCATGTAGAGATACTTGTGCACTTTAGCCGCCCATTTATTTTCATCCATGTTCCTGAGCCTTTCTTCAAAACTAATTTTGCTCTGTGCTTCTCTGACTTCAAAAGAGGCCCAACCCATGTCACCCTGCACTGCCTCATTTGTGGTATTACCGTGGGCTCCCAAAGCCAACCGGCCTACTGATCTTTGGTTAACTTCCCAACCCGCCAATATATCCAATTTTAAGCATATAATGGCATTTGCGAATGTTAGCGCTGGCACCATTACTCCTTTCCAGATTCCACGCACCACCTCATACTTATTGTGGCCCCACATTGCTCTGTGTTTCATTATTGCTGCATTCCGCTTCCCCTTTATTTTCACATTATCTTGGTGGTTGTTTGAGTAATTCTTTCCTTCGTTTATGTGTACGCCGAGGTACTTGTATTGCTTCACTATGGGTATTACTTGCTGTTGAATTGACACCACGAAGTTACTCGTGTGTTCATTAAAGATCATAATTCCTGATTTCTCTGTGCTAAACTTAAGGTCTATATTTGTCGCTGCATTCCCACAGCTATTCGCAAGTATCTGTAAATCTTTTTTATTGTCCGCTAGTAGCACAATGTCGTCTGCGTACATCAGTCCGGGGACCTTCTGTTGCACCATTTGTCCATTACGCATGTAGGATAAATCAAAACCTAATTCGCTGTTTTCTAGTCGTCTTTCTATACCCTTGACGTAAAGCGTGAACAACAATGGTGACAGAGGGCATCCTTGCTTCAATCCTTGGTGAATTCCCACCATTTCATTTCCTTTTCTACCTTCCCATACCACTTGTACTTGGTTGTCTCTATATATCTCCCTCAGCAGCTCCACGAAATCGTCATCTATGCCTTCATATTGAAGAATATCCCACAACAATTCCCTGTCTACGTTGTCATAAGCTCCTTTAATATCTAGAAATGCTATCCATAAAGGTCTTTTCTGAGCTACTGAAATCTCTATGCACTGAGTTAGTACAAACATATTGTCTTCCAAGCGTCTGCCTGGCCTGAACCCATTCTGTAGTTCCCCCAATACATCGTTTTTCTCCACCCACTTCGACAGTTCTAATTTTATGGCTTGCATTGCCATTCTATATATCACCGACGTTACTGTAACTGGCCTGTACGAGCTCGTCTTATCCTTATCTCCTTTGCCTTTGTAGATGAGATTCATCTTGCTTTCACGCCATCCAACGGGAATTTTCTTTGTTCTAATCACTTGCTCTATGGCATTAGTCAGCAGTGCCTTGCTTTTTGGACCGAGGTTTTTGATTAGCTGTATTGGTATTTCATCGGGTCCTGCTGTCGTGTTGTTAGGGACATTTTCTGCTGCCTTTTTCCAATAAAAGCTTTCTATGCTAAATTTTGATCTCTCTGGCCTCTCACGGTGAACTAGCCCTGGATATCGTCTCTCTGGCCTCTCTGCTGTTGCTGGATCTGTTCTCTGAACTACACTTTTTCTCGTGCCGAAGTTATCCCTAATAACGTCTGTGATGTACCGCATCGCATCATCTCCTTCGTAGATGTTACCGTCTTCATCCCTTATAGCCGTTTGCGAGTTTTAGTTGGAGCTCCGAGTGCTTTTATATGGTTCCAGAATATTTTTGGAGCGCCTTTGTCTCTTTTGTGAATGTTATGCACCCAACGTTCACTTGCGCATTTAATTTTCTCTTGCAAGAGCTCACTCGCAACCCTTTTCTTTTCTCGGTATGTATTCCATCTAAGGAGCACCTCTTCTTGTAATCCCAACGTTTTGGCTTCTCGATGGGCCCTAGATGCCTCTTTACGCTCTTCTATAGCTTGTTTTATTTCCTTGTTCCACCACTTACGTGGTTTCCTCTTGCCAATCCAACAATTGTTTTGCCGTGTCCGCCTTATTTCATGCTGCATAAGGTCCACCAGTTCCTTATATTCCCAGACTGCCGTAGGAAAATCCTCAATTTTCTTCTCTATGTTGTTTGCGATCTCTGTTATTTGCTCGTCATTCATTTTTAAGAACTCTGAGGCTATGGATTCATGTTCTGCGCTAGTATCTCACCCAAACTTTAATTCTAAACGTCTATGATTGCTTCCCAGGCTATTTTTTCCATTTTCGTCTATTATCATTTGGTCTAGTTGTTCATAGACCATTTCCGAGACTAAGGCGTAGTCGATACATGACTGCCTGTTTCCGCATTGCCACGTTACCTGTCCATGACACTTATTCTCCCTGTTAACTACTATAAGGTTCTGTTCATCACACAGATCCAGATCCAGATTGTGGACTTCGGCTTGAAGCGCCACTGGTGGCGGCCTTGCGAAGTTCGATCGGGAAAGGAGCTAGGCAGCCGTCCGCCGTAGTCTTCTGCGTCGTCGCGCGTGCTTCTCTGTTTGGTTCAAGTTTCGGAGCAAAATAAGCAACACTCTTCCCATGTGTGTGGTAGGCTAAGCTTTAAGGCATGTCGAAGAAGAATTGTTGCTGTGGTGGGGTGCTAAAATACCTGCAAAAACTTGCCGCTGACGTGGTCCTAATATCATTCGATCCCCGCGAGGCCGCATGAGTGGCAGCAACGGCAGATATGAATTGCCGCCGTCCGGCGGGAAATTTCTTATTCTCATGCTTTCTTTCGTCACCTCGGTGTTCTTAGCACTCGATCATGTTTGTATGGGTAAGCGACGAAATGAATCATGGCCTACTATGCTTTTTTCGCTTTGTCCGCGGTGCAGCATGCGGATTAAAGACATTTCTCTTAGTTTCTGAATGCCGCTTACCGCTTCTTTACAGTGTTGCTGTAGCTAGAGTGGACGACTGCACGAGTACTTCGTATTGTATGTTAAAGCTGCTGATGCTTGTAGGAATCATTTTGTTGGTTAAATTTATGACTCCCGTTAAATCATCGCACCAGCTGTCATGCGGTGCATGTTTTTGGATCAGCGTCTATTTATTTGTGGCTTCGCGCATGTTGAACTGTGGCTAGTTTCTTCATGCAGAACTGTTGATTTTCCTTAAATGCGAGGTTTTCTTTCACGCTGTGTTTGATCGGAATCACTACATTATAGCGCTTCTTTAACAGCCTTAATCTTTTCGCCCGAGGACATCTTCGATATTGATCGAGGTTTCTTGGGAAAGTTGTAGTATAGAGGTACCTCAGGGCGAGGATTCCTATTTGATTTTCGTTGAAAAGTCCGCGTCACGTTTGGGAAGTATTTACGCATTGATGATGTATGAGACCTATCACGCAAATGCTTTGTTTGTCTCACGGCGTAGTTATGTTTGCGTGTGCATTTCGTACTAAAGTGAATTCTTTCTTATGAACTTTTTCGTCGTAGGTGTGCAATGCCTACGCCGCAATAGACTAAACCCGGCCTTGCCGGCAGCGCCTATCTAACTTGTCCGGCGCATGCTCCGCCGTTAAGTACGGAGTGATCATTTTTTGAGTTTTCCGGAATTAAAAAAAGAAAATCTCCAGTTGCAGATAACATAATTCTAGTCCTTGCTCTAGATTATTCAAAGAGGCGGATAATACTTGCACGAGAAATCGAAATCCATATTCAACTAAATAAAAATCACTAATTAACTTCCTAATTGATTACTTTACGGCACATATTGCGATTTACGAATTGTATCCGGTGAGCTTTAAAGGCGTGTGCACTTGGAATTAATTTCCAGAATGACACCAGTTTGGAGATATGCGCCATCAAACTCGCCTTAAAAATGCAGTGTTTCACTTACTTTTTTAAGAAAACGCTCTTTTGTGCATTGAAGCAAAAAGTACCTGGAACGCGCATGTATTCCGCCCCACACTTCGGGAAATAATATCTCGAAACTGGTGTCATCCCGGAGATTCATTTCGCCTGGATATGTCTTGCAAGCTCACCGGCTACAATTCGTAATTTTCAATATGTGTCGTAAAGTAATTAAGAAGTAAATTAGTGAATTTTTGTTAATTAGTTCAATATGTTTTTCTATTTCTAGTGCTAGTAATGTCCGCCTCTTCGAATAATCCAGCTCAAGGACAAGAATTATGCCATCTGCCATTGGCAATATTTGAAAATTCCGCCAAACTTAACACGTGTTAAGTTTTGGCGGAATCAGTACTGATCACCCCGTACTGTTTGGCATCTGTCTTCCGTAACACTCGGGGGAAAAAAATACTGAAACGTCGGTAAGACTTTAGCTTTATATATTTCCACGCAGGTCACTAAGGGAATTTTAAATTGTGAAAACTGCAGCGAGAAAGGCTGTTCGTTGGCGTATGCAGCGGAATTGAATCGGCAGTACAGCGCTAACTCGCACTTTTATTTACCCATGCGTTTGGCGACTTCATTGACTCGTGTACGCATTTCCAATAACAGTCCGTGCGCGTCTCCATAACCCCACCCTCTCTCTCTCTCTCCCTTCTTTCTCTTCCCCTTCTCCCTTCTCCCAGCGTAGGGTAGCCAACCGGACTCTTGACTGGTTAACATCCCTGCCTTCACTCTTTCTCTCTCTATCCATTAGCAAATTCGCAATTGCTCTCCTTAAGGTGACTTTGACGGCACTTATTCGACGATGTCACATGTATTCATCGGCAGAAAGATCACTTCAATGTGTGTAGTCGTTTGAGATATATAAGTCTGCACCAACGATGTGTTCCTCTAAATGAGATTTAGAAACAGTTATACAGCAAGGGTAGAATAAAAAAAAAAGACCTTTCGATACATGGCATTGGTCAACAAAACCAAGCGGCTACTTAAGATGAGCACTACTTGGTATATATATATATATATATATATATATATATATATATATATATATATATAATCTATAGGCTTCACTGAACTTGTCTTCAGGACGCACCTGGCGCGTATGCGGGCTGAGTTGTCCCAAACTCCGGTAACATCGTGCACATGTCCGCTCTCATCATAGAGGACCGCAGCTTTCCTGAACCTGTCACCGCAGAAGCATTCTGGCACCCCAACAAAGAAGAAATAGCAGCCGGGAACTTCAGCCATCCTTGTTGCAAAGGGTTGTCGTCTGCTGCGGCTCCCGAACGTACTTTCAAAAGCGCCCGCTACGTGGCCATCAGTGGCGCCTCTATAGGCGGTGCACTACGCGTATACGTACCCACGAAACACAAAACGTCTTAAAAACTTCTCGGAACGGCTACAAACGGCTATAGACGTCTTGGTCTACGCGAAGATGTTAAACAGATGTTCTTGGAAGTATGTAGCAGGAAGTACGGTTAATCAAATATACTATTGTGTTTCAGCTGGGGTAACAGCGCACCTCTGACGTCGCCGGATTATACGTTGGTGAATGTCTTGAGAGCGTCTAACTCAAGAACTTTTTTAGATGTTTTTGTCGGAAAATGTGCAACATGCTTGGGCGTGCGCATGAAAGTGAAAAAGATTTAAAATGCGTATGCCCGACGCGCCGCCTTACATTCTGTGCGACTTTAACAAGCCATATGCAATCCGTTAACGTCGCATCATATCCTTTCGCTGCTTTCCCCCTTTGGGTGAACAAGCAGAAAAAGCCAGCGGGGTTATTTGATTCCTTTCCGATTTTCTCCCTCGATCGCCGCGTCGACAACGTGCGTGTTTGCCGCGCGGCCTGCAAAACTCACCCGTGCCATGGCGAGTTGCACGATAGGGGTGAGTCTGTCACTACAGTCAAAGTTTAGAAAAAAGAAAAAGAAAACGGCCGGGCGCACACGTGCGCGCCCGTCTGCAGCGTCCTTATCACAGCCGTGTTTTCCTTTCCCTTTGCGTTAACAAGCGCTGAAGAAGCCGGAATTGCGATACCAGCTATCATCACCACACCGACAGAACAGGGCCGGTATTTTGTAGCGATGCCTTTCCGGTGCTGATGCCCTTTCGCACTTATCGCGCTTTGTCAGTGGTCAGAGCGACGGTCCGCTCGCGTTATCAACGGGATCAGTCGGCCGTGAGCGGTGGATGATAAGACTAGTATAGAATAAGTCATAAGGCATCGCTACAAAATACCGGCCCTGGCCGCGCGCAGTCGCAAACGTTGAGCGAACTGCTATTGATGCCCAGCGCCGCTTTCAGGGTGGGGACACCCACGCTTTTCGGCGCCATCTTGGTTCTTTCTAATACGGAGGCGCTGGGCGTGTGGCGGCTGCAGATTAACCATCGGGCAGAAAGAAAGGGCGGTAGGCGTGCTAAGGGCGATATCGACGCGATTTAAATGCAGAATTTCTGCTTTACCATCTGATAAACAGTTTGCTTGCATATAGTGCTCGTTTCAAAAGAGGTTGTCCGACACTTTTCGCATCGCAAGCTGAAGGTGGCACGATTTGTTTGCTAGGTTACCCCCTTCTTTATTTACTCACTTAACTGGTAAACGTCCCACAAATATTACTGGAACTGTACACTTGGATGAAATTTTAAGTTTGAAACTCTTTTAATAGTGATCTTGCGTTATATGGTTGCCCCGTCATATTTATGAAACTAGGAGAAAAATTAGGAGACGTCGCGTGAGTAGGTAGGCAGCAGTTTATGTGTCTACTGAAGAAGAAAAATGCACAGAGAACAGTTTTCAACACTGAAACAGAATTTATTTACAAAAGTAAGCAGTAAATATTTCATTTATAAGCTCTCAGCGAGGTTATCTGGTTAAAATGTGGTTGCTCTACTGCACGCTCGTACCTGCTACAGTCTTGCTAGCATTAGCTGCCTTTTCAGGAGTGTTAAGCCATCGCAGATAGATGCGGAGATATGTGGACACACACCGCTGAAGAAGTTTTCCAGTCACATCTTTGTGCTGATAACATGGGTTTCCTGGCAAGGTTACATTATTTCCAATAATTTCCTTCGGTGCTTTCAATGGAGTTCTCAGACAGCTTAGATCTTGAGCTTCAGCAAAAGACTTCAAAGCACTGTCACATTCACAAAGTGTAGAATTTGTATGCTTCCATAAATTAAAAATTTCGACCTTGGACATATTCATTTATTTGAGTAAGGTGGTGTTCCTGTCCAGGTTCTTCAGTCGCTAGCATGCACATGCACACAGAGGAGTGTTCCACAGTACGGATAATCGGCTTTAACAAAAAGCGTGTCAAGTGGGCGAGCACATCTTCCTCAAGAGAGGAAACTTCCTCGAAGTCGAGAATAAAGTAGCTTCTCTCATCACTCTCTTCCGCGGAGTGATGATTTGTGCTCGTTTAATTTATGCTGAGAAAAAATCGACCAGGTAGGTATTGTCATCGATCGCGTATCCAGGAAACGAGTTTACAAGTGCCCCAATACTTCTAGCTACAAAAAAGGCCAATTCACAAACGTATAGAATAAGCCTACGCCGTTGCAACAAGTCGAACACGGCGATCACACCATACTGCAGCCTTATAATCACTAGAAAACGCACGCCAACATATACAAGCAACTTCTCTGTGAAAATGAAAACGATTACCAAGGGACATTATTCTTAACAAAATCATGATCCTCACTCGCATATATCTTCGTTGTGTCCGTCGGTATCCAGTTGTCACGTTTTACTTGCGCTGCTCATTTCTTCATTCAACGTCGCAGGGGGTAACAAAATATCCGCGGCTCTTTTACGGTCAATCCAGTGCACAGAGCGACACAACAGCCCGTCATGTTTCGTTAACAAACACGAACATCACAAGGGACTACACAAAACACGAGCTCTCGCACCACAACGCCACAAAGAAAGCAAATGGAGCGCGCGTCCGTTCAGCTCGACAGCCGCCGCGAAAGAACCAACATGGCGCCGAAAAGCCAGAGCGGCGGCGCGGGTCGGTTCAAAGGCTATCCCCACCCTGTAAAGCAGCGCTGGCATCGAGGCACCCTAAGTGCGAGTAAAGCCGCTGTGGTAAAGCCCAGTATAACCATTTTCGTTGCACTGTGGAAGGTACAGTTTCCCTTCTCTAAGTTTGTATGGGTGTTCTGTGGTATAACCCCTTAATTTAAGCGCGAGCGATTCAAAGGGCCGGGCTCATGCTCGCAAGCGTTCGCTCGCCGGTGCTCATGGTTCTACCGCTCGTGGTCCACGTTCAACACTTGACAAGTGCCTGCAGATACGGTGGTGTAGTTCCTTACGGTACGTACGCATTTACCTGCTACAACTTGCACGCCACTTTTGTTTTGGCGGGCCCATGCTGGCGCGAAGTTTAGACTCGTATATGTTTGCATGCGCGGTATGTAAAATAACGTTCTTTTGTGTTGTGGGAGGTAAAGCTGGAGTTTCACATAATTGGCTTAATTATTGCAAAAATTCTAGCTCCATGTGGCAATGGAAAGGAAGAAAAAGCCATTTGCAGCCTTATCTCGACAGCAAAAATATCGTCGACTTAATGCTGTAGTCGAGCCCTTGGTTTGCGATTTCCACGTGCCAAAAAGTGTCCAACGAGAGTCACGTTTAACTGACGGTACGGACAGAGTGCCCACACCGCATTCAGCTTCTTTTCCGTCTGTTGGTGTCTCGTCAAACGATGGTATATCGGAGCACAGCTTCGGCTCTACAAGCGACGTGTCGCGAGACCCGCGCATGACAGGAATGTGTCAGGACCTATTGGTGCGCCGGACAAAGAAGCGAGTGCAGTGTTATTTAGTGACGAACAGGACAGTAGTTCAAGCTCTACTGCATCGCAGCCAAGTGAGACGTGTGAGCAAAGTGAGTGCGCGGCAGCGTTTCGTCCGTCGGAACAGAGTGATAGTTCGACAGAGATGGCTCGCCACTTAAGAAATTGGGCATGCGAGCAAAACGTTGACTGTTTTGTTGACTGTCTCCTTCCAATTCCTATGCAGCTCTTTTACTCTGTCACGGAGCCACAAGGTCTGCTGGCGCCATTGTTTTTGTTTTGTCAAGGTAAGTTGCATGGTTGCAAGCCAGAGCCTGAATGTATACTTATTCGGTCGCTTTGTTTATGTGCGTGCACAATCGCTGCATTGTTTCCATACTTTTGGCATTTTACCGTTTGTATGCTGCTACAAATTTGTTTGTCTTGCTGTAGGGCATATGTTCCGCAAACAGATGAAGAGGGGTCAAACGGTGTTTTGCACAGTTTCATGCACACCTAATTAATCTTAAGGTAACCCTGTAGGAGCATGCAAGGCTTGAGTGTTCTGTTAAGTGGCTTCTTTTGATTTTAATGCACCTCTTTTGTGTACTGTTATTTCTTATTTGGCGCCATGTGGCTGCCATTTCTGTTAGTCATGGCAAGCCAGAGCTTAATTGTATTGCTGTTTGTATTGTATAAACGTTTCAGGGCCCCTTTAAGAATACAATGGTTTTATTGGCATGTTGTACAATACCGCAGTGATATTGTAAGAGACACTCGGAAGGAGCAGGTGCCAGCCTTGATTGCCAGGCTAAGCCCGCCTGTTGCTACAACCCACCAACACCACTACTTAAATAAAAGTAACATACTCTTGTAAGAGATTTGTTTGCAAACCATCTAACTGCTAATGACCTACTGCAAGTCGTGTGTGGATTAAATCATTTGCCAGTTTAATTTCACTCTACAGTAGTTTTTTCATATCATATCTGCAACATAATTCTGAACGTCATCGTGCAGCATAAGATTTTGAAAGTATTGCTTAAATGCATAAAGTAAATGGGACCGAGGTAATACAACGGCACATATTTTGCTATTTGAAATACCGAATTGCACATCTTTATTGTAAATCAAGTGTGGCTTATTGACTTTTTTTCTTCACTGTTGTATTGCAGAGCAAACTTCTGTGGGCAGCCAGTGGTATCCAAGAGGGAAGGGACCTGGATTTGTGTGGTTACTGCAGCTACGTCTTATTTTATGTGGTCACCTTTTCTGCTGTATTTTATAATTTTGTAAAATTATTCCGTGTGTCCTTTTATTTATTACTCAATAAAGCTGCTTTCTCACAAGGACAGGTTGTAATTTTTTCTGCATGTTATGCACATTTGCTTTGGATGTCTATTGCACATTAGACATGTTTAAAAATTTTATGCATGTTATAAATAATATAATGTAATACTTCAATTTAATTTTCAGTTCTATGTAGTAACATGTGTACTATGAAGCTAGCATAAGGATGCATAGTATGCTGAAGAAGTTGCCAATAATTTTGCTTACCACGTCGCTGTAGGATGACAATCTATAAATGCTGCTTTAAAGACGGCTATAAAATGCCTACATATTGTTTCTGAAGCCATTATATGTTATGGCTTCAGAAACAATATGCAGGTTTTTATAGCTTAATTTGTAACAAAATTCTGGGAACGTCTAATAAAATTTTAACTTGTTCTTGTCAAAATGTTTTATAAAAGCCTGCATAATGTTTCCGAAGCCATTATTACAGAATTCTGGAAGCGTCTAATACCATTCTTGAAGTTGTTCTTGTCGAGATGTTTATTAGGCAACTTTTAGCGTAACGTTAGCAGGGCTTACTGAAGTACCTGTAGACGACCACGGCTAGAAAATGTCTTGACCAGGACAGCTATTAGACGTTTGAATTAGCCGTTCAAAACATCTTTTAGACATCAAATAGCTGCTTGTGTGTTTCGTGGGTAAAGGCACCTTAGAAAGCGGCACTATAAATCTCGGAGGCTATGGAGGTTCGTAAACAAGCGTGACACGTTTTGTTCATTTAAAAAGACATTTAAGAGGAAGCGTGAGCTCAGGGCCCAACTCTGATGCTACCTATTCAAATACATGTAATACGCAGAAACGCTTTTGTGAGATAATCACTGGGCCGATTTTAATGCAGTTCCTTGTATTTGAGAGAAAACGTTTAATTCTAGTGACTGTTAGAAGCAAAATTTTGATTTAGGGCCTGAGTGTATTACAATAATTTTTTAAAAATTTGTAAGTTTGCAAAAAAAAATGCCTGAGGTTTAACTCTTGTAAACCTAGTTATCACGAGCGAATATCTGCTTGGCTTGGTTTTGCAAAGACTGTGCACACTGTGTTTCATTAAAGCTAGACTTTATTGCAAATATGATGGTGTATCTCTGTGTTTCTTGAATGGTGACGAAGATGGTCTTATGATCCGTGATGTAGTTAGCAATGGTGGCAACTTTGGCTACACACATTGAGGAATGAAGTGATGCTCGCTGGAAGACCACGTCTAAGGCTGTTGCAGCGGACGTTGCAGGGTCTGAGGAAGCTTCTCTATAACGTGCTAATGTGGCCTCCCTTTGCTCCGGTGTTTCAGCAGCCAAACTTTATCTTTGCTTGAGATTTCGCAGCCTGCCGTCTAGCTACATCTACTGGATGATTGGGTTCAGCTTGTCGCTTGCGTTGAAGCGCACGCACAGACGGCCCAGCCGGCGCGCCATCCATGGCGAGACCGAGCGACCAAGTGCCAGCGAAGCAGCCGTTAAACCCTCGCCTAGTCACGTGGTACCACAGCGGCGAGGCACCGAGCGAGCGTAGCTGCGGCGCCTCTCCGCAGCGGATCACGTGCAGTGACGTCATACCTGCGCTTCGGCGGCTCAACGTCATTGCGACGCGATGAATGACCTTGCGAGACATGGCGTAGTAGAGCTTTTGCTCTAAAAATAGAAACAAGAAATATAAAAATTGGTGGATATGCAACGAGAAGAGATATCGCAGTTCTGTAAACTGCATTCTTAGAGCCTCCAACGCGGACATAATTGATAGATCAAATGATATTTTACGTTATTTGTTACATTATTTACGAGGGTTTCGCAAGAGCCATAATCGCATATTAGTGGTTTACTTTAGAGCCATGTTTCAAACATCATATTTGTGCGCTTTAGATGCACCATTAGATTCAATTGGCAGAATTGTGATATCGCTTTTCATTGCCGAGTTATAGAGTTGTAAACATGACAATGTCATTTTCTGAAAATTTGAGATTTTCATAATTTTTTATTTAATAATTGACGGCCTAAACAGAAAATTCGCTACGAACAGTCACTATAGATTTAAAATTTTTCTTTTAAACGCAACATACGTCATCACATTTTGTGCAGTGGTTGCCGAGAAAAACGATTTATTCTTTCCCGTGTATGAGAAAGTGTTCTTTCAAAACTGTATTTTCGTTAACTTCGTGGCAAGAAGCTGTTCACTAGGAGAAAGCGCACGGGCCATACTTTATTTTTAAGCGAAGCTTTAGAGGCTCGCAAGTTTCGGCGGTGGTGGCGGTGTCACGTTGAAAAGTGGGCCGATCCTGGCGATAGTGCAGAAAGGGTCCAAGCTCATTGGCACATACCAGGGACGAAAAAAAAAGAGAGAAAGGGAGAGAGAGAGAAAGAGAGATAAAGAAAGAAAATCACCACGAAGGACAGAGGAAAAAAGAGAGAGAAAATAAGAAAAAGATATAGTAGAAAGAGAGAGAGAGAGAAAATATATATAGAGAGAAAGAGTTAGATAAAGCGACACACAAAGAAAGAAAATCACCAGGAAGATCAGATACACACACGACAAGCTTCGCTTACCCCCATTTTCTCGATAGGGGAAGGGCTGGTGATTTGCTTTTTTAATTTCGGGCCGAAACTTCAGCGCCGGTACGTCATTGTGACGTCACTAATTTCAAATTATTTTTATACTTGTCGTATTTGGGCCTTTAATTGTGGCACCCCCTCCCCCTTACCCCGAGTAAATCCCCTGAAAAGTTTGAATTCATTATTTGCCTCATACAGAATGCAATGTAGTCCATCGTTACCGGCAAAAAATTAACGGGACCCGAGAAGAGATAAAGAATAAACTTTATTGCAATATCGAGGAGACGCCATCTAAATATGTGACGTCACGAATGTCTGGTGCAGGAACTTCAAGGCGGCGTTGCCATCCGTCTTACGTTTATTCGTATTTTCCGGCATATCAAGCTGCATGCTCTCACTGGCGTATGAGCCGAATCGACCCAGACTACGACGGAACTTTCAATTGTGCACAGTGTGGTGGACATGTGAACTTGGGACACATGTTGTAGGGATGCGCGACGCTGGCCTCCTATCTGGAGGACAAGAACAAATGGGACGGCGCTCTTACGAGCAGCGAGCTCCAAGACCAACTCTGGGCTGTCCAGAAGGCCCGCGAAGCGGCGGAGAGCATAGGGCTCCCCGTCCCGACGTGGGACGTTCCCTCTACACCTTCACGAACAGTCTGATGTCCTTCAGGACCCTTTTTCGAAATAAAGTTTCACCACCACCACCAAGCCTGCTCTCACGGTAAGATTGGCTTTTTTTTTGGTATTCTAGAAAGGTTATTTAATTACAAATGCTGCTCAGTTATTTCTTTTTCTCTTTAGGGTCCACCCCTTTATCAGCATACTTTCAGTTTAAAATTAAGTCACGATCGAAGTAAGGAATGAATGTCATATTTTCTTATGCTTCCTTTATAATGTGTATACAGGAACCCGCACCATCTACACGCACGTGTTACAAGCTGTAATCGGACGCACCTACACACATCATTGCACATCAGGTTACAAAGGCGGTGTGCGCACCGTGCCTGAAGGCGATTTCTTTGGCAGGCACTGACCAAGCGCCCGATGATGGTCAGAAAAAAATCAGAGATTTTACGTGCTGAAACCACGATCTCGTTATAAGGCACGCCGTAGGGGGGCCTTAGAACGCAGGCAAGTTCTGCACGTAAATTTCACTTCTGCACACTGACGTCAATGTAGTGGGAGTATGTGTGCAGAAAACAAAACGCGTTTGAGAATAAATCGGCGCGAGCGAGCACTTTGTCCCTCTGCATGCACCTTCAGCGGTCATTTGCTAATCAGTTAGGGACCATATTTAACAGAGAAAATTGATTTTTTTATCACCTCGTCCAAGCCGCGGCAACAGTAGCGGAGCGCCTGAAAGCCTCCTAAACGCATGAAAAAACCTCGGTTGTGAGCGCCTCGGTGTGGAGAAGGAGCCGACGCTCTCTCCGTGCGAATGGGACGGCCGGATCAATACCTGTCAGGGCGCGCAATGGCTGCGGCAGAGGGCGACAGCGGCACAGAGACTAACATCCCACCCCGTTTATGGCTGAACTTAACTCGCTTTATTGCCATTATATGGACACTTCGGGCGTATTTTTGCCGTCGATGTTCTGTGTAAAGTCCAAGGGCGTCGCCGTCGCGCTCTATGCTGCGTGTGCGAGTGAAAGGGAACCAGGGGAGCCGACAATCGCGGCTCAATCTGCCGCGCGCAAGTGAGGAAAGCTGAGAAGAAACGCGCCGTCTTCCGTCGCGCGAAAGGCCGCGAGAGGGTGGGATGGAAAGAGGGGCGGCGGCGTTGTCCTCCGGCAGAAACAGCGTATTTCGCGACCGCGCGCAAGGGGAACCTACTATCGCGGCTCAATCTCGCGCGCGCAAGGGAGGAAAGCGGGGAGGCAGCGTGATAGGGAGGCGGGGCGGTGTTCTCCGGCAGCAGCTGCGAACTTTGCGCGGTCGCGCGCGCCCTATCTTAAAAGCTATTCTACAGACGGCCCACAAATTTGTGCGCGCTGCGTTCGTCTCACCGCTCAGTTTGCGTTGATGCGATGGACAGCACGAAGGTCACTTCGCTCGCTGCTGCCACCGCGCTTCGTCACGCCAGCGTTTTGACAGCGAGTGTCCGCGGTCATCGAGTGTGATGTGTTCATGTTCGCCTGTGCGCGCTGACACCATGCCTGTTAATTTAGTTATAAGCGAATGTTTCCAAGTTTATACGGCCGGTAAAACTATTATTTATAACGATAAATATTTATACGAATATAAATAATTTGTTTCCAGGCGTCAGTAAGCGATAGTGAGTGTAACTTAGGGTAGAAACTTATCTAAAGACTTAGATACACCAGCAGATTAAGGAAAGTGGTTGATGACATGCCACCATCCATTTTCAACGAATATGCTCACATCACCATCATCGTAGTCGTCATCATGACAATGACATTGTGGAATTGCGCCTTTGCTTAAAGTGTGCGCGACTTAAAGCGAAGGTGGAAGTTTAAGGTGAAGCACTACTTGCCGCTGATGCTGGTCTAGAGTGCAAGACGCGCATTTTGATTTTATGCGTGTTTGTCTTCGCACTGGGAAACGCGGTATAGGTCATTTAACAGACACGTGAAGTTCCATATAAGATAGCATTCCGACTATATCGTTAGTAGCACTCATTCGGTATAGACGCTACCAGAAAATATGCTCGCAAACGGGCGCGGTAGATATCAGCGATCACACGCACTTGTAAACTCGTATCTCGCATTCTGACGACGTGAAATATAGGAAAATGTTAGCAACTTTCAAATAGCGTTGAGTCGCAGTGTAGAAAGTGTACATGCGAGCTACGAAACTAACCAGTAAACATTACGTTAAGGGACGCGTCGACAGCGGAAGTTGATCGGGCTTAATTAATCTAAATTCCGAGATTGACAAACAGCCTAGGGGATATAAGTACAACGGAGAGGAAGCCAGCTGTGGAATTATATTGAATAGCAAAGAATGAAATTAAAATTTAGAAGGTTTATGATAATTCAATGCACCGAGCACTATATACGGCTCGAGAAACGAAATGACCTCTATACGGCTGAAACGAAATGACCTCTATAAGGAAGAACTGATTATGTCCTGACTGAATTCCTGTCTTTCACATGCATTGTGAACGCCTCTACAACGAGGACCACAACAACTAACTCGCATGTACAACGAAGAAATTTAGCCGTCTCCAGCGCCTGTTTTGCTGCTTTACAACGAACTCTACGTGCAGAGGAACCGCCGTGCCCTCTGCTGACACCACTGAGATGCACTCTGCGTTAACGGATAGCCCTAGCAATGCACTTGACGAGCGTGCTGATGCCAGCCATGAAGTGTTGCACTCCTGCTGCGCTTAAATAACTCAAATGCTGCTTGTTATAACACACAGCAACGGGCGCGACAGCTGACGAATGTGCAGCCGTAATGACGACGTGATGATGGGATGGTAACGGACGACCGACGACGTCTTCAAAGCCATTTATCGGGCGGGAAGGACCCAAATTGTCAGTGAACGCAACAATGCTAAAAGTGTGTAAACGAACCAAGACTTTCAACGGAAGGGAGGCGATTAGTGGCATTCGTTGGTGTGCAGAATTGCCCTGCGTCCTTTGCATGTTTTTCCGCGGAGCATGCCGGGAACGTGTCGGTGCAATAAGGTCGGCTGCAGTCGCACATTTCGTCTGACGAAATGTGCACAAGAGCTCAGCGACTCATTTCACTAAGTCTGGCTATATTTATTGTTCTAAACAAATGTTTTGATTGGTTGAATCTACTGAGCCTGATCTATATACTTGGTGGTAGGGTGCGCGATATTTACAACGAAGTGACCTGTGATCAGAGAGCACAAGGGCATAGCCGATATTCTAGTTGACATTAAAAGAAGAAAAATGGAGGAGCTGGTCAGGCCACGTAATGCGTAGGGAAGATGGGGGTGATAAAATTAGAAAATTTGCAACTGCAAGATGAAGTCAGCTAGCGCCAGACGGGGGTTATTGGAGTCGCTGGAAGAGGCCTTCGTCCTGCAGTGGACATAAAAATAGGCTGCTGCTGCTGCTGCTGCTGCTGCTGCTGCTGCTGCTGCTGCTGCTGCTGCTGCTGCTGATGATGATGATGATGACTTGTATAACGAAGGACTTCAAACAGCTGCATGTTGGCGTGGAGGCAGATGTGCGACAGCGAAGACCGGGGCTTGTATCTTGATATACACGTTACTTCGTATTGCAAATACAGATACTGATACACGTCTTGCCGAATGTACCATGATACAGATACAAAATGCCCAAAGGGTATCTCAAGATGTTGTCTAAGATACATGTATCTTCGATACTGCCCAGCCCTGCCGTCGGTGAAGCATGTCTCGTCTTAGGCCGTCTAGAATTTCACTGTCCCGATTTAGACAAAGTAATTTAATATTTGACCTGGCTCAACATGTTTGGATTCATTCAAAACAATGCGCGCTGCTGTATTGACCCTTTTCGCGGAGATCCCGTGGGCGCTGCCATATTTGATCACGTGGTGACGCGTCCATTGCTTGCCTCCACTGCCTCCGTTGCCTCCTTGTTTACAAGTGGAAGTGTACGACGCCGGCGCGGCTTAGAAAACCTCTGTTTTCGGCGCTATCGTAGACGGTGACTAGGTGGACGACACGAAGTTTTGATCACAGCCTCGGAGAACATGCAAAAACGCTTTCGGAGCCGATTACGCTATGTCCAAACTGCGCAAGCAGCGTATATGGTGCTTGTTCTAAAAGCGGGGCTAAAAATGTATTCCAAGCTATCCAAGCTTTCCGATGATGAATTCAGTCAGGATTAGTGTGTTTTGCTCTTTGTTCGTTATTCGGCAAATATTTTGAAGCAGTGGCTTGTCAGTTTCTGACTCAGTGAAGTTCCTCGGTGCGGCCACTATCTCATTATTTTCTGCCTAATCGCTCGCGGGTGTGCTCAGTTCCGAACTTCCAATAGATTTGTTCTTGGCTTGAAACGTAGCTGTTTTGTACATTGTAATACCTTGTAGCAAATATATATTACGGCTAGTGAGTCGCTTACTCTTGTAGACCGTCACGAAACATTCAGCTTCGACCATTCATGTTTTGTACATTAACTGTAATACCTTGTAGCATATATATATATATATATATATATATATATATATATTACGGCTAGTAAGTCGCTTACACTTGTGGACCGTCACGAAACATTCAGCTTCGAGTCCGTCATTTATTGTGCGTATACAGTGCGTATATATTCAAGTGTGCGCCCATTCACTTATTCTTGATACGTCGGTGATAGAGTGGGCGTAAGTTTTCCTGCCATTTGGGACAGATGTGTATAGATAATGTGCGCGAAACTTACTATGACAGGAAGCGGCGCTACTCCCACTGTCATTGTTTAACGAGTGGTACTCACTCTTGCCGACGTTCTGGGGATGAAGCCCTTTCTTTGAAGGTTAGCGATACAAGGCTGGCGGATGAGCATATTTCTGCATCCTCGAGGAAAGCCGTACATCACGAATTCATTAAGTGGCGTACATCACGATCGAAGTGCCGGTAACACGTTCGGACAGTTGCAGCAGCGGTCCGCGAACTTGGCCACACAGATTCATTCTATTGCTTAACATGCCAGTCACTATTTTTGCATCCAACTAGTGCACACGCCTTCAATCCACATGATTCAGTCTAGGATGATTGCAGCACAGTGTGTTAGCGAAAACTCAGTTGCATTTCCGACAGCTGATCGCACAGAAGCAAGGTAGGAGCGGTAATGGTTTCGTATTCGTGCGCGGCCGCTGAGGAGAGGTATGGCGCGCCGCCGTGAGCGCCATCTCGTTTCTCTAAAACAAACTGCTCCGCGAAAAGGGTCAATAGCGCATTGCCTTTAGCTCTTTGAACGAGCACTGCACTCTACTAAATGCATCTGAGACATGCTCTTCATCCTTTTCGTTGCTATTATTGTCATCGTGCACCAGATGTGATCGTATTGTATCGCATCTGGTGTACAGAGCGGTCCACTGTTAAAGGTAACACCGGAGCGCGTGGCGTCTGCTTGGTGCCACCGCCGGCCGGCGGCTGCAACGAGCAGACGCCTCGCGCTCCGGTGTTCCCTTTAACAGTGGACCGCTCTGATCCCTTTAACAGTGGACAGCGCTTCGGATCGTCGCGACGCAAGCAGCTTGCATTATTCGTATACGAAACCAGCCATTTTACTTCTAGCTGGAAGGAAAGTGACTGGATCGCTTTATAATCAGATAAATTCCCTAAACATCAGCAGAAATGACGCTGCCTCCTTTTGTTCGCCTTCTCTTTTCAGAAAGATTTGTCCGCTTCAAAACCGATGAAAAAAAATGCTCACTGTGCACGTCGATTCCCATGACTCAACGATAGCTCGAGTTATAGCTCTTTATAATTTAATATACCCTTCAAATGCGCTTGTGGATTCTTTCTTCAGTCGACGCACTGCAGCGACACGAATATGCATTGCTACAAATGAGATGGGCACTACACACGAAGTATTATCTAATATATCTGTGCCACAAAGAGACGCCCGTAAAAAGCATTATCATGTTTGTCGTGTAAGTGTAAACGTCAAAAATACCAGCGAGTTAGTATTTTGCCTCGTCTAATTTTCTTTCAGCTTTGCAACAGCTGGCTATCAGAGTGTGACCATTCAGTTACCGGCCAACATTAAAAAGGCGTGACCGGCTTGCTTCGCTACTATCCGAAGAGCGACAGCAGACGGTAGCAGACGACGAAATAGCACCGTCCACACCGCTCACTGCTCCTGCGCGAAACTTGTTGCAGCCGCCGGCCGGCTGTGGCGCGGAGCAGACGCCCCGCGTTCCGGTGTTCCCTTTAACAGTGGACCGCTCTGTACATGTATCAAATAATGTAAACACGTCTTTTGTTGCTGAACAGATTGTACAAAACGTTTCATCTCCTTTTTTAATTTTGAGTATTCGATATTTGATTAGATGTTCGACGGTTGTTTTTTCTCGAATATGCGCATTCGATTCGAATAAAAAAGTCACTATTCAAATGCCCTTATTAATTTCTACTGCGGCCATGAGCCAGGGAGCCCATTCCTTGCACATCTTGAGAAAACCTGCGCATGCGCCATGCGGACAAGTCTGCAGCACTGTGAAGCGTGTTGCCATCATAGACAAAGATAAAGCTTAATTATTGGGCCGAACCGGTTCGCAAACCGTTATGAAATTTTATTTATCCGCACCGAAACTGAACCGGAACGAAATCGGAGTGCGCCAAACCAGAACACGAACTGAATCAGCATATATTTTTTTCTGTTCGACACCCTGATTTATTGTAAACAAGACCTTGACTTGTATATAGTTGACCGAGGATACCGGATAATACAACAAGAAATTTCGTATGACACATGAAAAGAAGGAAAAAAACAAGGATTCAGTAATTCTTTGCAATGCTTCTATTAAAACCACGAACACGAAAGTTTTGCCACACATTACGCTAAACATATCCACTAGTTTCACCGAATTAGAAGCTGGTGTCTCCTGCAATTGATCTATTAATTTGGGAAATATAACGAATAACGGTAGTACCACGTGCACTCTGGACCGCTTGATTAAGTAACTTTCTACAAAGGCTGTAATTGAGCTACAGAGATGAAACATTTATCCTATGTGACACACGACACGCTTGATACTTCAACTGAAATATAAACGCCGTGTCTCATATAGTTAACTTAATTGACCGGGGAACAGTAACTACACGCCGTGTAAGAAAGTATCAAAATTTGGGGAAGACGAATATTGAATAATTATTTTCAAAGGACATGATTGTCCTAGACAGTTTAAACTTTCGATACACGTCACCTATCGAACTGCCTCCATTTCCTCTGAATATAAAATTTCTGCCGTTTATAGTTCTTCCATGGAAGAGGGAAACATTTTAAATGTTTCATATATAACGCTTTAAATGGGTAGGCCGAAAACTAGGGTTTAACCATTTTTATTAATTTTTTAATTGACATACACATGTCAAATTTACCTGCTTATTGCCCCTAACAATACCCACCTTTACTCAAGATATACCTAGAGTACGTCAGTGATTTACTTTTTACATAAAATTGTGGAAACTGGCATATAATGTTTCCGAGTGCTTCTAGTCGCATTGACCACCTATTGTGCCGCTGTCCTCAATTTGAAGCAGACAGACAATCTATGTTCAACGCATTCAGGAAACTAGATGTTCGTCCTCTGAGTATACTAGAACACCGTCCCCACCGATCATCGGCTCAGAAAGCAGTGAAGACACCTTTGTACTTTCTGAGAGCGTCCGGTTTGTACGAGAGCCTTCGACTCGGTAGAAAGCTCCATGCACGTCTCTACAACCCCTCCTCTCTCTTCTTTCTCTTCCCCTTTTCCCTTCCCCCAGCGTAGGGTAGTCAACCGGACTCTTGACTAGTTAACATCCCTGATCCCTCTCTCTCTAGTCGCATTGACAGCTTCGCTGAAAATTGAACTGTCGATTCTGCAAGGTTGCACGAATCTGCCGTCTTTGTTTGTCATGTTTTCAATTTCGAGCGTGCGTACGAGATTGCTCAGAACGGTGTCGGGAGGCTATCCGAAGGGTATTAGGAGCGCATCGAAGCGAGAGCCTATCGAATCGCCATTCTTAGTGAAACTAAGAAACAGTTCATGGCACAGGTCAAAATATGCGGACAGTAGCCTGTATATCCTTCGGGCATCTTGTATCTGTATCATGATACATTCGGCGAGACGTGTATCTGTACCTGTATTTCCAATACGCGTAGTTTTGCTTTCGAAACACGGATTCCCTCCTTGCTTCTTTTCTTCCGTGGAGATAACAAATCAGTAGCTCGTATAACAAACGCGTCACAAAAGTTCGTTTGAATTTGCTATAGGAGAGTTCGGGTATATCGTAATTACCTGATAAATCGAACTATCTTTAGCGCATCAGTCAATTTGTTATAACTGGGTTCGACCGTATACAGAATTCCTGAAAAAAAAATCGCGTGTTGGACACGCGATTCCAATTCTTGAGCTAGATTTCTCAAAAAGGCGGATATATTACTTGCACAAGACATTAAAATACACATTTGACCAATTACCAAAATTTCTTGCTAATTAAGCTTAAAACTAATTATAGCGATAATTGCCGTTGATAACCTGTAGTGGGCGATTTCGTACGGCAAATCTGCTTGGAACCAATTCTGAAGGTGACACCAGTTTCGAGATAAGCATTCCTATGTGTCGACGAAATGCATCGGTATTGCAGTTATCTTTGTCCTGCATTGACAAAAGGCGTTTGGCTAAAAAAGTAAGGAGAACAACAGCGCACACTACCGCCCCTTTGGCCGCGCTTACTCAAAGCTAGCTCTAATTAAAAAAATTCTTTGCAAGTGGTGTGCCTTGAAAACTCACTCACTTCAATTCGTAAATTGCAATATGTGTTCAAACGCAATTATATGAAGTTGACTAGAGAGAATTTGTTGATTAGCCGGTTATGTATTTCAAGTTCATGTGCAAGTACTGTCCGCCCCCTCGAGCAATCCACCTTAAGGATTAGATGTGCGCTATCTGCCACGGGTGACCTCTAAAAATTCTGCATAGCTCATCTTGAAGCAAACGGTATCATGCCGTAACGCAAAGCCAGCGCATGGCCTGTGACACGCGTGAGTAGACTGAAAAATCATGCTGAAATATATTGAGGTCGCAGAAATGCGCACAGCAAATAACTGACGCGGATAAGTGATCATGGCACTAAATTTTCCTGTACTGCTTCGTTTGTAGTTTCTCCGGAGCCCTATACCTAAAAGCGAATGTCCTACTGTTTTCAATTATTTTAATTCTGTTTTCACACAGGAAGGCGACTTCAGCGTTTCATCTGTAAAACGCGCAAATTTCAGGCGCACAAGTCCTATTTTAGTAGGTGGAGCCGTCATCGCATTAATAAAAAAAATGTCACAGTTTCGCCCTAAGGGCGAAGCAATGAATGCGATAGCAACAGCAGCAATGTCATACGAAGTAAGGTGAGCGGCTTTGGTAGCAATATGAATTCTAGTAAACATGAGCTGATTAAGTAAGCAGGTGTGCTGCGGCGTAAGTAGACCGACATGAAGAGAGACTCGATGACCACGAGAAGGCGCGTGTGAAACGGTGGTGTCGATGAGAAGCGCTTCCCGTGGGCAGCGCGTGCGAAGGGACACACCTGTAGCGCTGCACTGCCGACCCGGGCAGCATTGCATGTGTAGCGTGCGTTGGAAAATGTGGCCCGACTATTACTAACTGAATGAACAAGCGTGGTGTGAGCGCGCACAAACAAACATGAATAGATCACACTGAATGACTGCAGACAACGACTGTCAAAACGCTGGCAGCAAGCGCATACGCCGCAGCGGGCGAAGGTACGTGCGGTCTATCGCTTCAACGGAAACTGAGCAGCGAATGCACAGCGCATAAAGGTCAGAGCCGTGTGGAGATAAGAGACGGTGCGGGCGAGCGACGAGCGCGGTTGTTGGCAGAGTAGAAGTGCCCCCCCCCCCCCCCCCCCCCGCTCCCTTCGGCGCTGGCTTCCCGCTTCCTTGCTTGCGCGTGGGAGATTGAGTGCGTTCGCTCTCCGTGATAGCGCGCGTCCCCGCACGCTTCCGCTCGGGCATACGGCGCGCGGCGAAGATTTTATCTATACGGAACCTCACGGCGACGGCGACGCCGACGGCAGAAATCCGGTTGAAGCGTCCATATAATTGCTATCGCAATAAAATTGGAGGACGCTTAAGCTTCGCCTTCAAGAGTGGAACGCGATAGCGTTATCGGGCCCAGATCACATCGCATTTTTGTTTCAGTGAGCTTCACCGCAACACAAAACGTGGGAAAGCCAGCTTACGAAGACCAAGCTTACACCGATCCCCTTAAAGTCGGCCTCACTTGTATACAGAAATCCATTGCTGGGAAGACGTTTTTCCAGGGGCAATATAAGTCCTATATTAAAATGTGAAGGACCTAGGACCTTTTTTTTTACTATTTTATTAATTGTTTGCTATTGCCCCGACGCGCGTGTGTGTCCAAAACGCATTAGGCAGGCTAAGTCCCAATTTGACCTGCCGAGGATGCGAGCGCCATCTGGATAGCATTTTCGCAAGTAAATTACCCGAGCGCACAGGGTTGGTATCAGAATCAGAATCAGAACTATTATTAAAGGTTGGGACATATTACAAGTGCTTGTATACAGAAGGAGACCCCATAGTCAAAGACTGTACGGGACCTCCTGGTCCCGATACAGTCATGAAGAAATGCTCAGTCATGGTAGAAAATCACAGTCATGGTAGAAATGCTGGAAAAGGGGTTTGTGTTTGAGTTTCCTCGTAACAGAATTATGTTTTCTCATACATTCAAATTACATTCCGACGCCGATTCGCAAACAATCCGACGCCGAATGGTAAAGTCGTACTTTACCATGTTTCTGACGGATTCCCCTGTGTGAAATTTAATTTTCGTTCACCAACACCTTGCACCACATGGGGGGCCTGCGCGGTCGGGGTGGTTCGGGATGATTTTCTCTTTCGCTAACAGCTTGCACCACGCGGAGGGCCTGCGCGGTCGGGTTTTTTTCTGCCACGGACGCCGACACCCACGCCGACGCCGGATTTTCTGCGACACGGGGCCCTTACCGCTATCGCGTTAATACGAAATCTCGACTCGCTTCGGTGTAGACGGCATCTACACAGAAATGCTTACTGCGCAACTCAATCCGGCGTCATCCCGTTTCACCTGTTCCAGCAGTCATTCAGGTTACGGCGTTCGTGGAATGTGACTAGATTTCTTTAAAAGCTACCTATTTAACCGCAAACATATGGCGGAAATAGCCGATACCCAGTCCGAATTTCAAGAAATAACTACAAGTATACCGCAAGGCTCAGCAGCGAACACTTTCAAAAATGTTTAAAGGTTGCCTGTGGCAAATAGCACAATTCTAGCTCATGAGCTGGTCTACTCGAAGAGGCGGACATTATTTGCACAAGAACCTTAAATGCTATATCAACTAAGAAAACATCACTAATGAAGTTTTTAGCTAATTACTTTATGATTATGAATCATATTGCAATGTACAAATTCTAGCCGCGGAGTTCGCAAGTAAGGCGGATCCACTTGAAACGAATTCACAGAATGACACCAGTTTCGAGATATTAATTTCCTAACTTTGGGGAGAAATGTATTGGTGTTCCAGTTACTTTCTTAACAAAATGTCGTTTTATGCCATTGAAGCACAGAAGTACAAATGCAGCTCCGCACATGGCGCAGCTGATAATGCCTTGAATGTTTTGATGCATTTTTTCTACAGCATGAAAGCACCAATAAATTTTTGAGCCAGTTAGGCGAAACTTCAGATTTGGCGACAGTGCCTATATTTGCACAGCACCATGCAAGTAACAAAAACTGAGTAGCTTCAGTGAGCACATAAAGCAACAATTTGTATTATGCAGGTCAAGTAAATGTCCATTTTTACGACCGCCGCTGTTCAATGTGCTCTTTCGTTTGCTTTATCGTATCCTAAGAGAAGATTTTCAGTTTTGTGGATCACGGCTGTTAAGACAAACTTCTGATAAGACGAACATGTTTCCGCGGTTAATTCCGCTGGATTCATCTACCACTCGTTGATAGCGGGTGCTGCCACCTTCGGCACCATAACTGAACCGCACCGTACATATTGCCGACCTCGAGATCGGCGCCGCTCAGCGTTCGCGTTTCGGAGTCTTCCTCCGCGGTTTGGTCTAGCTGTCGACAGCCGGCTGTGCCTGTCTGCTTCGATCCTCGGGACAAGAACCAACGGACGTGAGAGGGCAAGGGTTGCGCGACGTCCTTGGCACAGACCCTGCTGTCACCACCGCCGGAATGGGCGTGCCTGAGTACGCACGCACGAGAAGCGGCACCGGCACGGCTGCTTTCTCTTTCGCGGGGCGCGCCTGGAGACAGCGGTGGCCTCTAGCGACCGTCGCCTCACCTACCCGTTGTCAACCGTGCTTGCTCGAGTACGCGCGCGCGTGTCGACGGTCGCCGCTGTCTGTTGTGGCCGCGCGTGTGTGTTGGTGTGTCTGACGTAACTTCGTTTCTGTGTGTGTGTGGAGTGCCAAAACGATGGTGCACGGTGATACAAAGAAGCCACGATGAAGAGGAACGAGAGTGGAGTGTCCCGCTTCGGATCGTTCTTTCGCCGGCGGACGCTGCGGCGGGTTCGAGACAGCACCGACAACGACGTGAGTTCGCTGCACGGCGCGTGCATGTCGTGCTCATCGCGACTCGCTGACAAATTCGCGCACTACACGATCAGCTCGCGCGCGCGCGCTTGCGTTGGATCAAAACGGCGGCTGGCGCTGATTCAATGCGTGAGCGTATCGCGCGGCGGCTCGCTTTATTTGGGACAACCCCCCGCCGGCGCTGCTGTGTGTGTGCGGCCCGAGCCGGCTCTGATTTATTTACTGGCGCCGTGCCCGGCGCTCTCGGATGTCCCAGTCGATGCGAGACGTGTGTGTTGTGACGTGCCGCTCATCCCGACGTGCAGTCTCTCCGATTCGCGGTGCCGGCTGGGCATCCCGCTGTATTGCGTAACAGAACGCGCCATCGGCCGTGGGAGCGAGATGCGAAAACTATGTGAAGAACCCCGCGGAATGAAACAGCGCAGAGTCTAGTACAATATATATTACATTTAAAGGGTAATGTCAAACATCCGGCCATCCATCGTTATAAGAAATTTACATATCGTGCGATCTCAGCGGGTTCAAGTGCGAAACTGAATCGCTACTTGCGGTATGTGCGAGAGTGTACGAGCCTGATGTTAGCAACGTTCTTGTTTTGCTTCTCATTTTCTGGGCGTGCGCAAAGTCGATTTTAATCGGTATGCGACACGCTTGCACAGCCGTCTGCTCCCGACACACACAACTCTTCCGTCGCAGCTGCTCTGCGGACACCTTGTTTGGTTTCTTTTGCAAGCGCGGTAACGGAATGTTCGAAGAGACTGCGCTGCTGACAGAAACGTACGCGATTCGGAGACGGCAAACGCGGCTGAGCAAATCATCGTGCCCGACTACAGCAGTGGCGAGTATTTTTTTTTTTCTTTACTCGTTTAGTATCGAATGCGCTAAGGGGGCCCGTTTAGTTGGAAGCCACTCCAAGTTCGCGTTGGGCAAAAACGTGCGTTTCAGTTAATCTGCGGCTAACAAAAAGAGACGAAATAACACTGCAGACGGCCGTTGAAGTTGTTTATTAAATGATGGAGATCCTGGGAAAGTAAGCCACCGAAGGGCCGGCCGCTATGGAATATAAAAGAACGGCAGAAATAATAAAAAAAGTGGATGTCTGTAATGGCTCATTCCGCCGTCGAAGTTAACTTCATTCATTCATTCATTCATTCATTCATTCATTCATTCATTCATTCATTCATTCATTCATTCATTCGCTCAGGCTCACGCCTATGGGACACGGCAATGCTACAACTAGAAAATAATAAAAATAAACCGGCGACCATGATTCCTATGCGCGAAGCTGTATTTTACTTCGGACAAGGTGTTCTTCAAACAAATTAGCCTGGTGAATTGATAGCTGTTAATTCCTGAAGTGGTGAATTATTTCGCCGCTGTTTCCCTCTTCTGAATTGTTGCGATTCCGATGCGGTCCCGAACCAGACTACAAAACGCGTACGGTCGCATCGAAGGCCGGCATACCGCGCCGCCGTACAGCGCTATATTTCCACGTGCTAACACAAGTCGTATATGCAAGAAACAATCGCCCACATCAACAAATGCGTGATGCACATGACGCTTCCTCACTCGAGATGACCGGGGAAAGTTGATGACGCTATTGTATGAAATCGGTGGTAAATGCGTTACGAAAACGGCTTGACAGATAGCGCTAGGTCTCACGGGCTTTTTATGGCGTATAACTTTCAAACGAAACCAGAAAATACGAGAGCAAGTAAGGAGTAGCTCGAGATATTTTATCACAAGTGTGATGTACTGATTTTTTATGGGTGAGAAGCACTTCTTTGACAGTTTTATTTAGCTTACAGCGAGATATGCTGTACAAAGAGTGGAACGACAATGCAAGTTAACGTTTCAGTTTGCTTAGGGTATACAAAACAGGTCAGTATGAAAAAGATTGAGACAAGAAAATAATAATAATTATAAAACTGTGCAGGACTATTAATCATATCCTTTGCCGACTACACAAAAGTAACGTTCATAGTTGAAGTAAAAAATTATCATGTTTCTTAATTTATTTCGTTTCACAAACCAGAATCTTCAGCAGCGTAGACCATTCCCAAAATTCTTAGTTATTTTGGTTTCTGTTTTTTTTTATTGGGGAGGGGGGGGGTACTGTAGGTTTGCGCCGCTAAATTCGTTAATTATTTCGCCATATAATCATCGCAACCATTGGAAAAATTGAAATTTGCACTGAAATCATGCCTGGTGTTTCGGAGTGGTAAAAAGAACACTGTAAATTGAAGCGGGAAGTTACTGTTGTTGATTCTGTTTATCAGCAAAGAAATTCTGTAGGTTGCAATGCCAACTACCGAACGTATAGCCACAAACCTTTCTGAAATCCTTTGGTCACGAAGAGAAGCAAGGGAGAGTTTAGACTATACCACGTTTTTTCTTTAACTTCACCAATTTTAAAAGAATTGCCTGTGACAGATAACACAATTCTAACCCGGCCTTGAGTTAAATTACTCGATGAGGCGGCCATTACTTCGAGAAAAAAAACTACTTAATTGAATAACGAACATAATTACACTAATTGCATTTTTAATTAATTACTCGACGGGACATATTTCAATTTACGAATTGTTGCTAGTGGGATTGGAAAGCGTATACCCACTTGTAACGAATTTTCAGGACTACACCAGTTCCGAGATGATACTTTTCAGTGCCCGACGAAATGCATCGCCGTTCCAGTTACTTTTGTAAACACCTACACATATAGACCCTCGGTCACGGTGTAAGATATACACTCTTACATCGTGCCCTCGGTCTACTGTGGAGACATCGCTTGATTTCACCTGTGCCTACTCATCCCCTGGAGACCAGGATATCGCGACCGGGGCATGTCACGTGAACTTGTGCCTGATGATAGCGGTGGTATATGATGTTGGCTATTCTGTACTGGCGCGCGCGTTTGCGCCGTTTTGCTTGAATCGCCGAATTAAATTGATTACATTCAGGGGAGTTTTACGTGCCAGAACCACGATCTGATTATGAGGCACGCCGTAGCGGGGGACTCCGGAATAATTTGGACCACCTGGGGTTCTTTAACGTGCACCTAAATATCAAGTGCACGGGTGTTTTCGCATTTCGCACCCGTCGAAATGCGGCCGCCGTGGCCGGGATTTGATCCGGCGACCTCGCGCTTCCAAACGTGGAAATTTTCGCTGAACACATGGGAATTTTCGGGCTGGCGTGACTGGCTCAGTGACACGCGCCTGGCTTCCGCTATGTCAGTTTGTGCTTGTTGCCTCGCTTCTATTTTTTTCCCGTTAGCGCACAGATGGTGTACCGTACAGCGCTGTCTACGTCACTGACCGTCCATGTCAACATCAGTTAGCAAAATGCGAGCTGCACCGCTTCGCTTCAGGACCTGACGTTGTGCTGTTACTAACTGCTATGGGGCTAGCGGATTATTTCGTTCCCCGTATAAGCTAACTGGCGTCCGTCGTCAAGGCGTGGACATTTGAGTGACACGCGTTGGCTACCGCTAGTGTGTATAGGGTACGTCGTGGATAAATCAGCTGGCCCCTGGTTTTTTTTACCAACGAAACCAGCACGAAGAGGGAGAGAGAGTTAGATTAGATTATGGGGTTTTACGTGCCAAAACCAGTTCTGATTATGAGGCACGCCGTAGTAGGGGACTCCGGAAATTTTGACCACCTGGGGTTCTTTAACGTGCACCTAAATCTAAGTACACGGGTGTTTTCGCATTTCGCCCCCATCGAAATGCGGCCGCCGTGGCCGGGATTCGATCCCGCGACCTCGTGCTCAGCAGCCCAACACCATAGCCACTGAGCAACCACGGCGGGTAAGAGGGAGAGAGAGTAAATATCTTTATTATGTAAATGCAGCTTTGGGGAGGCGTCCTCATTCCAGAATGCCTTGAGCTCGGGCCGCGTCCTGGGTCCTCGCAATCAGCCATTGCTGATCTTCGAGGTCGGAGCTGGCCGAGGCTCTCTCCCAAAGCTCGTCGGTGTGGTAAGAGTTCGGAGGATTGAGGATATGAAATTGCGGGCTCGTTGGAAATTACAGCACATGCTTCATGAACTTTTCTCGGCCTTCTTGAACTGGGATCTCTAAACGATGGAAATCAACGCGGAGCTCTTCCCGCTCACTTGCTCCCGGTGTGTGTAGCATCGGGGAGGCTAAACGCCATCAAACGCGAAACTTCGCGGATCATGTCGCGAGAGAGCGGGGACAGTTGGTGACGGAAGCAGAAGAGGTGAACAGCTGATAAAGTTTCCACGCTTCCTGCCCCAGCAGGATGCTCGCGACGACGACGGCGGGAAACACGCGAGCAGCGCAACGTGTAATAAGTGTGCCGGGACCATCAAGGTCGTTGGGTCCACTTTGTGCCGGCAATCGAGGTGGCGATCAGCTCGCTCGCGCCACCGACTTGAGCTTGCAGGTCCGCACAAGCGGCGTATATGGTGGACCTATCTCTGACACGTCTGCGGCAATAATGTCGTTTTAGCGATTTTGTCGCTAGGTTTAGCGGCTTTCTTGTCTGTTTAGCGACAAAAGCGACCGGCGACTTTTTCTACCAGAGCAATTGGCAGAGCAATCGACGACTTTTGAATGACTTCGAAGTTAAAAAAGTTCCTTCGATGATGGTCTTCTAGAACGCGCTTAATGATTCAAAAGCTATGCATGTAAGCGCAAAGCTTGGGTGTACGGCACGCGGGCTCTTTGACTATGATGAAGCAACAGTTGCTTTCAGGTCGCTGATCTTCACACTGCTTCACAGCATGGTGGCCCTCACATGAATCACAGGGTACTCACAAAATGCGTGTTTTTTTATTATTACTTTTTTTTACGAAACCAATTCGAATAGATCTTAACGCTGTGAGTTCTGCACTTTTACTAAATATGTTAGCCAAGCCTATTGCGATCAATTTTATGGTGAGATTTAGAACGCAGCAGGTGAATAATGAGCCATATCGACTGTAGAAAGGCGTGTAGATGTTGGAGCGGCGGGACTTGTCCGCGCTGGTCTGAACGCACTGCTTTCTTATACCTCATGGGTTCTGGACAAACCAATACCACGAGGAGCTTAATAGCTACAGCAATAGGCGAAAAGCGTAGAGTGTTCGACCTTCATAAAGGTCACGTGTAATTGTCGTCACAGCTCAACATGCGACCAAGTGCGTGTCGCCAAATTTAACTCTCCTTTCAAGAGTGTCGAGAACTAAAAAAAAAAAAAAAAATGCAGTGATAATGCGCGGACCAAGTGCCTTTGCGTGCTAGGGAAAATCAGATTACTTGTGTTCTTTTGATTCGGGCTGCATTTGCAACCTCACAGCCTGAAGCTAAACGCCGAATTTCAGCTGTCATCATCCATTGTTATGTAAGTAGAATAGTAGAGTAAAAGCGCACTACACACTGCTGGTAAATTCACTGTGAATTCACTGGTAAATTCACCTCACCCTTGGCAAACGTAAGACGTTTTTGTGAATGACTTATGCCACGTTAGCTTACTCAAAATTTCAGCGACAATTTTAGCGAACTTGCAGCAAGATCTAGCGGGAATTTAGCGATTCTTTTTCACTTTTGCGACGTTCTTCAAAAAAAAAAAATTACGGTAACACTGGTCTGTAGACTTCGCGATGGTGTCGTTCTCTTCACCGACCGCGATGGCTTAGCGGCAATGCTGCTGAGCTCATGGTCGTGGGTTCGGTTGCTTGTCTTGGCGGCCGCTGTTAGATGACGGGAGGGCACACACCATCCGAGGATTATTGTCAAAGTCAAGCGGTAGCTTCCCGGTAGACCTGCCGAGGTGACACTCATTGTATTAAGTCTGTTGGCTAATGCCACGAGGCGGGTGGGTGCCGTGACGGTGCACTCCCCTCCAGGATTGGCCCGTGCTACAAAGCGCATTAAAACACTTTCGAGGATACGTATGTCATGTATTGGTATCAGCATCGGCCCACCAAGCCGCCACACCCGACTGCACTCTCTCCTAGGATCGGCCCAGCTTTCTCGGCCGTCCCCGCAAAGTGCGAAGGAATAGCCAAAGAGATCTTCACTTTGAAAAACGTTCGTGTACCGAGTGACCGAGTCTTACCGATAGTCGTGCCGAGTCTTACCTAGTCGTACGAAGTGTTACTGAGTTCAATACCCTTGCGTGCACGTCGCAGTTAAATCGGAGCCCTCCTCTATGCGGCGGTAGCACTCGTGGTCCTTCGAGACGTTAGACGAGATCAATCGAGACCCATATCAACGCGACACTGCGAAGTGCAACGGAATGCAAATGTTTACTTGGCGAAGCGCATAGTTTGCGTTTAGTCAACGGGGTGTAGGGAAAGAAGCATTCGGTAAGTTGTTCCATTTTTTCTACAGCACCATCTTTTTAGACACGGGCGGGCGAAAGAACACAGGACATGTGCTGACTACCAGATGAATTTATTGCACGTAAATAGTATATGCAACAACGTCACTCCTTGCAACCGGCGCGTGCGCACATAGCCTGCAATATCTGATGCCAAGAGTTCTCATCAGATGGCGCACAACTTCAGGCCCAAAGAATGGTTCACTAGGCGCCATGCCAACCTTTCAGAAAGGCCACTTCGCGATCGTACAAAGCAATCGAGGGGTGGCTAGTACGCGTGCCGCCATGCTTGATTACTCTATACGCATATCTCCTCTTTTCTGGCGATAATCTGTACTTGTGCTTGTAGGTTATTCTTGGAACACATCTTGCCTATTTGCAATCCTAATGAAATAAAGTTGTCGTTTTCGTTCACTCCATATTCACTCCAAGGACACTCGGGACGTTTACTTCGCTCCAGTCCTGCGTCAGCCGACGCCACGCCATCCCTGCTCGTTTTTAACAGCGGAGCTGTTTAAGCCGGCCGTAAGTCCGTAACGCGTTAACAGAAAATGTGGGTCGATCCTGGCGGTACTGCAGAAATGGTTCAAGCGCAATGGCACATAAACCTGTGAACTAGCGAAGCTGAACCTGGTCAAGTCTAGCTTAGCATGGTTGAGACTACTTAAGCTTAGTCAGTCATCGATAGCCAATCAATAGCTAATCGATCAATAATCAATAAATTTCGGAAAATGCTGGGGATGACTTGGTAGTGCTTAGCCTAGCACAAATACGTGGCTAATATCTTGCGATAGCCAATCGATAGCCAATGAATAGCTAATCGATAATCGATCAACAATAAATAAATTACGGGAAATGCTGGGGATAACTTGGTAGTGCTTAGCCTAGCCGAAAAGCCAGGACTAGCTAGGTGCCCATCAGTTCCGCTCTCTTTAGCATTGCGCCTCCAGTGTAAGCTACGCTATTTTTTTTTCATTTTTTTTTGTCTTCTGACGCACTCGGCTGCGTGTAACTTCTCTTGACACCCATTCTGTTTTGGTTAGCCGAACACCTATTATGCGTTATACACATACTTAAGCTGTCAAGCTCCACACTGTACGACTTCTCTTAATTTCAACCAGAATATCATGCACTCCGCTGGGGGCCTAGTACGTACAGTACCTCGATATTACGCATAGTATTTTGGTAAAAACGGAATACTGGGATAGTTGGTACATGTTCATAGCTAAAAAAGCCGGCAGATCCCACGCCATGTGGGAATCGATGCTATGCGAAGCAGAGTAGGCGGATCTACCAAGACGTAGGCGGCTCTTTCATGACCTACATGACATGCACCCCATGACATTCATGTCATGAGTCCTCAGGGGCGGTATTCTGTAAGAGTGGACTGTCCATTTCGGTGACCGTTGATTCGCTGCTGCTTGACGTGCCGGAAGTAGACTGGCTGGCACCTTTGCCGGTTGGGGTCGTCAGCCATTTCGATGTTTTATGAAAGTTCATCTGGTCTGGAACGAATATGGCACAGCAAAAATAAGGCCACCGACCACACTTAAAATTGAAAAAAAAAAAAAAAAAGGTTTCGGCTATATGCGTTAAGGGAGCCTTGTCACACCATCAACGTTTTCGTTTCCCGTTTTAAATTTTGATGGCATTCGGGGACCCCATTTTTGGCCTCACCAGGACACTGTAGTCTGCAAAGAGTAGACTGCCGAGTCATTTACTGGCAGTCGTTACCCGCCTTTGAGTGTACCAATCTAGTACCCTCTACCCGCGTAAAACTTCGTAATCGAGCATTTTGAGTATAGTCCTCGATGTATGCGGCGCGCGTACTCCTAACTACAGAGGAATGGCTCCCTGCCTGGTGCCCTTCGTGAAGTAGTATGTTTTGCAATGCGAATGAAAAAAATGCAAGTTTCCTTAGGCTTCTGGAAGGAGCATAAGGGATAGCTGTGAAATTCCTCTAAGTGTTTGTATTCACTGATGCTCCTGACACGTTTGTTAAGCGATGTTTCCGTCACTGCTGGTGCCTTTACTCAATCGAACTCTTTGTTTTATATATCGGGCAGGCCCGTTGCCAGGAATTTTTTTCGGGGGGTGGGGGCACTTCCTGAAGGCCTCGACTATTGGAGGAAAGCTCCTATTTTTCAGTAATTATTTGCGGTAAAGATCGAAATTTCGGGGGGGGGGGCGCTAACCCCCCCCCCCCCCCCCACCTTTCGGCTGCAGGCCTGATACCGGGTGTTTCAGCGAACACTTTTAAAAAATATTTAAAGGTTGCCTGTGGCACATAGAACAATTCTAGTTCATGAGCTGGTCTACACGAAGAGGCGGACACTACTTAGACAAAAATTGAATTGCATAATCGAGTAATTAAAAAATAACAAAAAATAAATTTTGACAATTACCTTATTGCCGATATTGCAATTTACAAATTCTAGCTGTAGAGTTCGCAAGGCCATCCGCTTAGAACGAATTCTCAAGATGACACCAGTTTCGAAATATAAATTCCCGAACTTTGCGGAGAAATGCATTGACATTCCAGTTACTTTCATAACTAAACGTCGTTTTATGCATTGAAGCACTTTTATGCATTGAATTCTACTATTAATTGGGAGCAATATGAACTATCCTTTAGTGCTCTCCTGTGCTCACTGTTATCACCTCAGCTTGCACAAAAATACATTGTTTTTACAAATGCATGGTGTGCAAAAAGGTAAACCAAATGAGCTATCAGAAAACTAAAAGCAGACTTGAAAAGAGGAGCTCAACCTCTGTAAATAATGAACATTTCATTGAGCTGCCGCAAATATTTAAAGTTTTTTTTTTTTCGGAGTAGCATCTCCCCTTAAGTGCGCTCTACTCATCAAAACAAAAAAGAGAAGAGTAAGACGCGTGCATCGCTATGGTTTCAGGCGCACCACAGTTTACGCTTAAAGAGCACTTACGGGCTTACGGGCCTTGCCTTGCGCACGAGTGCTTACGGGCCTTGCTGAATTAGTCAACTTGTGTTCACCGTAAACGCGCGCGCACGCACGCACGCACGCACACGCACGCACGCACACACAGAAACACACGCACACATACATACACGTACACACACGCGTACGCACTTACACATACATAAACACACGCGTACACATGGGCACGCGCGCACACATATACACACATATACGCACATGAAAAACAACTGGTCGCAGGAGGGATACGAACCAACGTCGTCGCATTACGCGAGCGACGCTCTTACCAATCGGCCAGTTGCCTTTACCCAACAAGTTCACGTACTCCCTGACCCCTGCGGTAGCTACGATATTCTACATTCACTGCCGTGGCCGTGAGTGGTGGCGCTGGCTAACACTCCCAGGGCTAGTTCTATAGCAGACATACATAAATACACAGGCAAACGGCGCCGCGGTAGCTGACTTAGAGCATCGCACGCGTAATGCGAAGACGTGGGTTCGTATCCATTCTGCGCCCAGTTGCTAGTCAATCCACTTTCATTTGTATCTATTTATAATTTCTACCGTTCAACTAAAACTACAAATAAAACGTATGCTTTCCTTGGTGTCATGGTTTGTTGGATTCTTATGATTGTATATTTGTTTTGTTTTATTCGGGCATAACAGGTACAAAGTTATATATATATCGTGACGTCACAGTAAGGGCGGACCTTTATTGAGCCCGAGAGACACGGCGAAGGAGGGCGGCATCAACAAACGGCATGAACAGCCTTCGGCAGTCCACGCTGATGATACGCCCGCACGCGCGATGAAGATGAAGGGCAGGCACATGATGATGATTACAGACGATGAAGTGTACAATATATATATATATATATATATCATAGCGTCGCACCTCTGATTTTTTCGTTGCTTGTTGGTTTTGATGACCAGAGAAGAGGACGGATACAGGCAGGCAGAGTGTTTCTGGGCTGCTCTTCTCATCAGGGTGACACAGGGAAAGCATTAAAATTATTGTTTCTTTATTGGTCACTTTTGCTGCAAGTAAGGACATCTATATTAATACAAGATGTCCCTCACAATCAGGTGTTTCGTTACGGACATCCTGGGGTTTTCCTTTCCCGACAGTATTTCCTGGTTCGATTTAAGCAAGGCGGCTTTCGAGGAGGTCTGCCGCGCGAAAAGCCAAGGATGCCAGCTGGTTCGGGGAATCTCCTTAAAAAACCTCGTAACATTTGTGCGGGCAATCCCGGCAATGTTTGTCACGTGGGCGTTTGCGTAGAAAGACGTAACCGCGTGCGGCCGCGGATACCTTCGAGCGCCCACTGTTCTCATAATTGCTGCGGCGAGATTATCCGCCCACGTCATGGTCGCATAAAGCGTGACCGGATTGTGCCCGCTTGTACAGCTGGGTGGAGGAACACGTTGCGATTGTCGCCTCGAAGCGTAAAGAGAGGGAGGAAAAGACGAGCGATGATGCCGATATTCAGCCGGACGTCGATATAACCGGGGAGCCCATTCTCAGCCTTGAACCTAAGCGTTACTAAATGGTTCTGAGAGAGTTGATGGTTCGATTCGTTGATAGGGTGTCCGACCAAGGGCCCTGTGACAATTCTTCGCTCAACGGCCTGTTGCCAATTGACGCTGTAACGAAGAGTCCTCAGTCGTATTGAGGACAAGCAACGAGTATGTGCTCCAGTGACGCACCGACGGGGGATTCGGGGGTTGTAACCCCCTCTGAGGCCGACTTAACCCTGCCCCCCCCCCCCCCCCCTTTTGTTTAACCCCTTTTCTTTCCTTACGCATTTGAGTACTGCAACTAAGTTGTAAGACGCGCAATCGTCTGCACACTCGCAAAAAGCGCATTTTTTGACAATTTCCCGTGGAGAAACCGAAATTAGTGCTGTTTAGATGGTATTGGCAAACTGTCAACCGCCCCTGGCAGAGATCCTGGGTGCGCTACTGATGTGCTCCACTGTGTCAGGCACTTCTGCTGTAGTGTCGGTCTGGCGAGTCGGCGCGTTGGGTGCAACGCTTATTATGTCGTTTATGTAACGCATACTTGTGATGTATATGCAATTTATACGTGTACATTACATGTAATTACATGTAATGTAATTTATATATAGTATGCACCTGACGTACAGGCGCTCTGCGAACTCTAAGGGATGCTAGCTGTCCCTCCTCCTCTCTACTCCAGTGGAGGGTAGGCAACCGGGCTCAGTCCTGGTTAACACATCCCTGCCTCTTATTTATCCTTATCTCTCTCTCTCTCTCTCTCTCAATGACACTAAAAAGCAACACTGAGTCGCTGGTCTGGATTGGTAAAATATTAGTTCAAAATTCTGTTTTCATTAATTCAGAACAACGTTGATTACTGGAGGAATAAAAGGCCATAATTTTCCCCCCTGAATTTCGCACTTAAACCTCAGCGTCGGTAGGTCAGCGTGACGTGATGGATTTCAGAGTTTTTTTTTTTCTCTTATTCTTCTATTTGGGACGTTTTCACGCAAGGTTCTTGAACCTTTATGTATTTGGCTCCTTTCGAGCGTTACCTGGCACGCAAGCTCTCTTAAACAGAGTGGAACACCCCAAATATAAGGCGCGCCAGGTTACACGAACGTAACCCTTTGCTCCAACTTCGACCCCCACCCGGGCGTCACCGACGTGAGGCATCGCTTCTATACCGGCTGTGGATGGGAGTGGCTTTCACGACGGCGTACTGTGCTTTGATTAGAATGACCGAAAGTGCTACGTGCGACGTCTGCGGGAGCGAAGAGAACATCCAACATCTATCGTGTAACTGCGATCGATTTCATTCGGAAAGACAAACATGATCGAACGCATTGCGACGACTGGACGGTCGGCCGTTGTCCGTGCGGGTGCTCCTTGAAGACCGTCCCCATCGCTCGACGGCCCACAAGGCTGCGAAGGCACTGTTGTCTTTCTTCAGGGCGACTGGCCTATGAGAACGCCTTTGAATTGCTCGGGTCCTCCGCGTGCGTGCGCGAGCTCACCGCGTCTTTCCCTCCTTCTCTCTTTATCCCATATTCCCTCTGTTCTGTTCCCCAGAGTAGGGTAGCCAACCAGTCGCATTTCTGGTTAACCTCCCTCCATTCTGTCTTTCTTTCCTCCTCCTACGCAGTGCTTCTTTAGCGACCACGGTGTAAGAATAAGAGAGGGTGCTGACACTCTCCCCACAGCGCGCGCAAAAGCGCCGCCCGCTCGCGTCCAGATTATGTTCGGCTCGGTTGCAGCTCGGTCAGTGCCGTCGTAGAGGGCGCTGCGGAAAAAAGCAGGGAAAAGATGGCTACGACCTGATCTCTTAAAATCATAGGCAGCGGTACAAGGTAAATTTTTGAAAAAGAAAAATAATGAGAGGTATACAAAAATGCTAGATAAAGAACATGTATAGTATACCTGACTAAATCAAGCAGGCTAGGTGACTATTTGTCGCCGCCCCGTTTCAAAGGAGATGCCAATAAATCATCATCATCATCATCACCACAGGGTGCCTCGATGCCAGCGCCGCCGTTCAGGGTGGAGACAACCCCGCTGGCGCCGCCATATTGAATCACACGAGCTCAGACTCGATCAGCTACGCTTGCGTTTATAAATAGTGTTACTCGCGGCGCACTTCCAAGTGCTTTGCCTTGATGAGGATTTTTTTTATCGCTATCGCATCTGCACATCTTTATAACCAATAGCTGTTAACTCGTCGAAGGTCGAAGACGTAAATGTATGGCGCCGGGAACATGCACCAAGTTGCCTAATTCAATCACATTTAATATGCCGTGTGTATGTTTGAAATACCCACTATTTTTTTGCGCTTCGATGCGTGGCATATATAAGGTTTGCGACTACACGTCACGCCTCCTTTACCGTAGCCAGCCACTCGCGCACGGCGGTTAGTTTCCCTTGCGTTGCGCGTGCTCTTCGCGTTCGTTGCAATTATTTGACCATATTTACGCGCAATTTTGCTTTTTTTTGCCCACAAAACTGTGTGCTGACAGAATTAAGCTGGTGTAAAAATAACTGCGATGTGAAAATAAGGTTTAGTTAGTGCTGTAGAGAAAAATGTAATGTAACTTGTCTATGTCAATCTTGCGTAGTACACGAAAGAAACCAAACGATGCACAAAATACATTTACTTATAATGTCTAGTACAATCAATCATGAAAGAGATATGTACATGAAAAATCCCGGCCGCGGCGGCCGCATTTCGATGGAGGCGAAATGCAAAAACGCCCGTGTGCTTGCGTTGTAGTGCACGTTAAAGAACCCCAGGTGGTCAAAATTAATCCGGAGCCCTCCACTACGGCGTGCCTCATAATCAGAACTGGTTTTGGCACGTAAAACACCAGAAAGAAGAAGAAAGAAGAAGATGTACATGAAAAATTATATGTACTGTGTGGCGCCTGAAGGTTATGTTGAAAGACGAGATAAAAAAAAAATTTCGCAAGGTAGGCTCGAAACACACAATTCAGGATAGGGAGAGTTTTTTTTAATTTATTCATTACATAGGGGGGGGGGGGGTTCAAGTGAGTACATCAACCTTATTACACACAATATAAATTGAAAACAAGAATACAAACAAGAAAAGGCAACCGTGGGTAATATTAATCAAGATATCCAGCCAGAATACATCAGCTACCATCGAATACGTCGCATCATCCCAACACATCGATGGCGAGTACAGAACATTTTATAAATAACCATTAGAACACTGATAACTACGTTGAAAAAATAAACAACACTGCATACATATCGCGTACAAAAACCGTAAATGAAACTAAGACAGTCAAATACAGATTAGCAATGTTTTTCACTTCGAAAATATAGTCCATGATTATGTAGGGCTGTTGACTTTAACAGACGGCGCCCATCCTGTCGATTTCCCTCGTACTGGTCCTCGATATTCAAAGTGTTTCTAAGTACAAGTAAAACAACAAAAGTGATTATTGATATGAAAAGTTGCCTTGTAAATACAGAGAACCCATTACAGTGCTTAAAATAAATTTGCGCAGAAGTAATGCTGTATTACCTCGCTTCACACGTTTCGAAGAAATGCATAGGCTACAATAGACACCATGCCACAAAGCGTCGAAACATTTTGGTCCCATGATGCCCCTTAACTCTACTACACCTGGGCATACCGTGCACAGGCATTTAAAGACCGTCACAGTACCCACTACGATCGGGAATGAGCACGAATGACCATCGGCTTACGAGCACCACGCAACAAATATATTCGTCTAAAAAATCAGCTACATAACGTAACAACCTGAGATCCGCAAGATATCTGCTGAGAAATCAGAGAAAATCACAATGCTTCGCTTGCCACGTACACAACAGCCGCTCTCCCCAGAAGAAGCACTGCGTTCTTTAGTCCCAAATAACCAGTAGCGAAAAAAGAAACTGAGGAAAAGAAAAAGAAACAAGAGACACACGATATGTGCTTCCCGTGAAAAAGTAAAATAGGTGGTTTACGTGACGATTTGCAGCTAATGTAAGACTATTTTGCGGCGAAGCATTTTCGTCAGTCCTTAAAATAAGGGTACTACTCGCATAGACTGCGCCGATCAAAACGCCAAAAGCCTATGCGACGCGCGCTCGCAAACCATAGGCTACTCAGACAGCATCGGTGCAGCGCTTAGTTCGTGAGCGAACGTAGGTACGTGAGCGAAGATCAGAGAATACTTTCTTATTTAAATGAAAAACACGATGCAATAGTCTAAACTTTCTTGACACTTACCTCGCAAATGTAGGAGCTATCCGTTGCCTTCCAGTGATACCGCTTTACTTGGGCTTCCCATCTCTTCCTTCGCTCTGGGTCCCGGGGAAAGCGTAAACAAAGAAGCCCTTTACGCGTCGATCCGGTGCACTTGGGAACACAACAGCCCGTCATGTCGACTCGATGCGCTTGACAAGCTTGTCATTCATGCGGCTGAACATTGTCCAGCAAGTACAAGCGTCAGCGAAGCATCCGCGCGCACTGTGTCTCGAACTAAGCACCGGCACCAATCAATCGCAACCGCTCGCTGTGATTCAAGATGGCGTTGCAGCGAGAAAGCGGCGGCGCGGGGGTGGTCAAAGGATGGCACCACCCTGAACGGCGGCGCTGGCTTCGAGGCACCCTACGGTCCCAGCCTCGGCGGCAAGGCGCGTGCTGCCGCTGGTGCGTCTTCCTGCTTGCATGCGCTGCCGTGCTGTTTTGAAGGCACACTTTTGTTCGCGTGCATTTCATGAGCTTGTGCCCTCGACAAAGGTGGCAGCGACCTTCTGAGGGGCGTTTGAAATGGGTAGAAAGTGCTTCGTTCCGAACTGCAATTCTGGATACCGGCCTTGTGCGGAGCGTGTGCCTTTATTGAAAGCGCCGTCTGACAGCGGTCGTCTAGAGCAGTGGTGCCGTGCAAATTTGAGGGCAGACCGAACTCTAATGCCTACCGACCAGGTCTGCGCCAAGAATTTTTCAGAGAATATGATGTCGACGCCATATTATGCGGAGCTCGATATAAGGGTGCTACTTGACGCGCCAAAGAGCCCTGTTCTGTCAGCAAATGCAGTTCGCACCTTACTTCCGAACTGTCCAAAGAACCTCACACGGTCAAATAAACCTCTAAAGCCGCTGCGGAAGAGAGAACCTCCGGTGTGCCACAAAAACTGCTGTGTGCCAGAGCAGTTCGTAGAAATTTTGCTGCATGTATATGATATAAAATCGGTGTCTGAACTATCATGCACTAAGATTTTAAAATATTCGAATGTCAAGTAGCTGGACAGAACCAAGGTAATGTTGTCTGCCGTCGCTTGGAGATACTCAGATTATTTTTTTGCAATCCGCCTAATAACATAATTATTGTCATAATTGATTAATCAACTTTTCTAATGCTATAATTAAATAAAAAGTGTGAAGGAGAGAAGTGCACAGCAACGTGGAAAACTCCCGATGCACCTTTCTGTTGCTCAATACGTGATACATAAAAGTGTTTTCCGAGCGTGAAAGAAACCCGTGAATACACGCAAAATTGACGCGTCACTGGCGCTCGAGGAACTTTGCGTATATTTGTGGGCTTGTTTCACGCTCGGAAAAACACTTCTACGTAACGCGTATTGAGCAAGTAGAAAGCTGTATCGGAAGTCTTTCATGTTGCTCTACAATTTTCTCATTGACACTTTTAATCTAATAATATTTGAGAAGCTGATTAATTAATTAAGAGCAATTATGTAATTAGGCGGCATGTAAAAAATAATCTGAGTATCTCAAAGGGACGGCAAACAACATTTTCTTGGTTCTGTCCAGCTACGTGACATTTGCATATATTTAAATCTTCGTGCACCCTGTATAATACGGCTGTTTTCTTTGCAGATATGTGTGCCTGATTTTCAAATTTGTTCCATCCCGGCTACTGAATTTATTTTACAAGGCGCGCGCGATGTATAATTACACGCTTGCATGTTTTTATTCAACATTTTTGCATTGTGGGAGTGCACGAGAGCCTTAGTTTCTGGGATGGTTATCCCCTATTAAAATTATGGAGCTGCTTCATGCACAATTTTTTTCGTACTCTTTAAAAAAAAATAAAATAATAATAATAAGTCAATGGGATTATTGTGTGGTGGGTGTAAGTGTATTTGTGGAAAGCTGTAGGGGGGGGGGGGGCATGCATTGTCAAATACGCTTGCATTGGCACATTCTCATATGTAATTTAAGAAAAAAGAAAATCATCTTTTAGATCCTGCAAGAGTCACTCAGTCCTCAATGAACGAAAGCCAAATGAATAATATACACGGTCTATGTTAAGTGGAATTGGAATAAAAACGCACTTGCTCAGCATTTCACCAGTAAACTGTATTAGTGATGATGTAATAAGATAAGACGCCTGCCTTCCTCCCGCCTAATAAATTCCTATTTTAAAGAGTTTTTACATAGCTATATGCATTCTCATGATAAGTTCTAGCCATGAACAGCCACTTTGCTCTATTGCGTTGCATATCGCAAGCTTGCGCCGTTTCATTTCTTAATTTATATCGCGGCCACACTGAATTCGCGCAACGATGATTGAAAGATTTTCTGAGTGTGTGGAAGCAGCGATAAGCATGAAACACAACATTTTCCGGTGCAGTCACTATTTTATTCTGATCGAGGGGTAGCACGTGGGCTAACGCGTTTATTTTTTATGCTTGGATGAACGGCTAGACCGGACGAAACAAATTGTGCGCGCGAGCGTAACTTGAGTGGGCTTTGAGTGCTGCCCGATTGATCCGTGTTCACGTCATCCACGCCCTGCACAAGGAACCTTCATGTTAGCGAAGCACTAAGCCTGGTGCACTTACCACTTTAATCTGAAATAACGAATTTCCTTCACGCTTTGAGTTTTACTCACTCCACTATGAGCGAAAATTTAGGGGAGGCAGAGCAATGTCAAGCCGCCGGCGCCGCTAAGCTGGGACCGCTGACCGCGGCGCCATCTATCGGATCGCAGCAGAGCTACTCGGTGCGCCCGCGCGCTGCCGAACATAATCTGGACGCTCGCTCGCGCGCAGTGTCAACACCTAAATGTTCTTACACCGTGTTAGCGACAAACAAGTAACCTAAGATAGACAGTTGGACTGGTTTGTATACGCATTCATATTGGTATTGTCTCCAATAAAGGTTAGTTGAGGAAGAGATACTTGTTGCTCGAACTCACGCGTGTAACTGATGCGTGATTGCAGCCCAACCCACGGAAGTGAAAAAAAAAGTTATAAACTCTGTACTGGAGGAAGCGTCCCGAAAGTGAAGCCGAATGATGTCAGTTTTACGCAGCGCTCGAAGAAACCTTCAGCGCATAGCGAATAACGGGAAACGCTTTCATATCGCCTCCTGCGTCTCGCTGATTTCGCCTTGCGGACCTTGCTCGACGTGTGCCCTTCGATCACCGCTAGAAGCCTCAGTACTGATACTCAGCCAAATATAACATTTTAGTCAGAAGCAGCGAACCTTTATTTTGAAGTTACGTTACAGCGCATAATAATACCTCCTAACAGCAGGGGAAAGCCCCACACTTTCTTAATAAGCGGCTTATCATCATCATCATCATCATCATCATCATCATCATCATCATCATCATCATCATCATCATCATCATCATCATCATCATCATCATCATCAGAATGAGCCGTGCGCGGAATCCAGCTAGCGTGAACTCTCTTATATGGAGGTGAAGTCGGGCCAAGCGCTAGCGTCTCCTCTTTCCGGCGGCGAATTCCGAATTTCATTCAAAAGCTGCTGTGGACAGCCACGTCGGCGCATATTGAAAGCGCGAACAGCCCGAGAGGAACCATACAACAAAAGGAAAGTACAAAAGATAACGCTATCTGCAACGCATATTGTCTCATTTGTGGCAGCGTTTCTCAGCGATATATATATATATATATATATATATATATATATATATATATATATATATATATATATATATATATATATATATATCTGTTCAAGTTAATTTCAGTAAGATTTCGCCGCGTCTTTTGCAGTTAATATGATCATCGTCGTGTCTCCATGGTGCAAAAAGTCGCCGAAAAATCTGTTTTTGCCCAAACAGGATTGGACTCCGGATCCACCTGCGAAGCAGTCGAATTAGGTTATCCTCCTATATAGACCGACTGCGGTATAGGAAGAAGCCGCGAAGAATGGCTTTCTCGGAACCGACTCGGGATTCTCCACTGTAGCCCTTTCCTTCGTTGCCCACGTGGTACAGGCTTCAATCGAACGCTAGCTCGTACAAGCTGTATATAGAGAGAAAGAGAGAGAGAAACTAGTGCACTTTAATGCATCTCTGTCGTTACGCTCAGTAGTGAAGGCACGTATTGAAATGACGCCAGTCCCCCAGCTTTTTTTAGACCATTACACGCGGTAGCCTGTCTGGTGACGATTTTATCGAACCAGGGGAGGGCAATGCTAGGAACGGCGCTGGTTATTGTTCTCGACGACAGTGTCGGAGGAAGCGAGTGAACAGAGTGGTCGGTAACGTAACGCGGTAGGTAAAGTTTTTTTGAGAGCATTCTGATAAACTGAGTTCCTCCTACACCCGCGCTACGTGAAACACTGGAACAGTGCTCCGCGCAGGCAAAAGTCTCGACCGTCTCAGATGTGCAGTTGTGTAGGAGCTGCTCTGGGCTGCATTCGACGAGTCTCGGTACGTATACCTGTCGGTTAACGCGTCGTTCCGTCACCGTTTTGTCATCGTACGTCATTTCCTAACTCTTTAATGGGCGAGATTTTCTTTTTTTTTTTAACGCGATCGAAGCTTCATCACCTGCCGTCGTCATTATCTCCCGCTTGCTTCGTCTGAAACAGTGTTGGTAACTTAGCGAGAAAGTCGGCAAATTTAACGAGTTTTAGTCACCAGAACGACAACTTTGCCTTTTTGGTGTCCTAGCGACTGGTTCTATAGTGACGTAAATAGCCGGTAAATTATACTGTTAATGGTCCTCGATGGGCTTCCGGTTATTTCGCTTGCCTCGCCTTTATCTCAAGTATAGCTTCCATTTGTCGCTACATCTAAGGACACACCGAAGAGATTATTAGTGAGTCATCAGTGTGCATCGATGCTCCTTTTCTTGGCGAACCACAATGGACAAACCACCGGATCACAGTATGTCACGGAGCGGCATAGTTTCGAGTCATCGACACGCTAATTAACGGGCGTCAAAGACGTCGTGGTCCCACGGTGCGGCATATAGTTTCGAGATAGCGACACGCTAATTAACGGACGTCAAAAACGTCGTGGTCCCACGGTGCGGCACATAGTTTCGAGATAGCGACACGCTGATTAACGGGCGTCAAAAACGTCGTGGTCTCACGGTGCGGCATATAGTTTCGAGATAGCGAGACGCTGATTAACGGACGTCATAAACGTCGTGGTCCCGCAGTGCGGCACATTAAAGCCCCTATATTTATAAAAGTAGCGCCATTCTTAGATCTTGCCGCCACCGCGCTCACCCCGGCGCTTCCTCCTCGCCCTCTCTTAGCCGCCTCCTGTCGCCCCAGCCTCCTCCGCTCCCCCATTGGCCAACCCGTGTCACGTGGAAGTTCGCGTCGCGCTTTTGTATATTTTTTTTTCCAGCGCGCTCCGACTGCCATTCTCGGGCCTGTGCGACGAAAGTGCTGTACGCACAAACGGATCAAACGTGTTATGGACAAGAACTTCGTTGTGATGGCATGCTGCTGCGCCTTAAGTTGCCGCAACCGACAAGGCGAGGGCAAAAGGCTTTTTTTGTTCACCATCCGGCGTGCGCAAACGCTTGCTGCACACTTGATATTTGCGCCGTCTCGCATCGTCGCGTTGCTACTTCCAAAACGGCATTATTAAGACCAGTTACTGACTGACGAAGCAAAATCGCGCCTCAAAAACTTCTCCGCAGGGCGCGATCGAAGTTTTCCTCGGATTTCCTGTGGTAGCGCGTTAGCTACATGTCGTCTGCCACGGCAGGCCCGACGCAGGCGGCGCCACTGTCGATATCGCGCCTCGATCGCGCTGGTCGCGCCGAGCGCGATAGTGGAACGGAGGTGGAGGGAAGTGGATGGCGCTACTTTTATTGCGATAGCAATTATATGGACACTCAAAAGCAGATTTCTGCCGTCGGCGTCGGCGTCGCCGTCGCCGTGAGGTTCCGTATGACGTCATTTCGAGAAGAAATCGTTGCCGGTAGGTAAGTGGTTCTTGAGGGAAAGGGAAAGGTTGGCGCTATCTTCTGCAGCCCTTGAGGGAGCACGGCTCAGCGCCACGTTGCCGCGCGCCGAATGCTGTATGTGCGAGTGAACGCGCGCCGAATGCTGTATGTGCGAGTGAAAGGGCGCGAGGAAACACGGCGGAGAACAAACGCGCGTTCTGCACCGTGCTCGCTTAAGGGCTGCAGAAGTAGGCGTCTCTGTTCTCCTTCACAATCACCATGTATGTAGAGCAAACGCGCCTTCTTCCGACGAGCGAGAGGCCGTGGGGGAGGGGGATTGAAGGGAGGCGACGTTTAGCTGCGGCACCAAGTGCCTATTTATATCAGAGGCTCCGGCAACAGTCACCAACGCCGCACGCATTTTAAACGAACGCGGGCAAAACGCCGATGGCGTCGACAACAGTTCTGCGTGTTGCCGATGCTGCTGCATGTCCAAGTTTATACAGCTGATAAAGCTAATATCATTACTCCGTATAGCTCTCTACAAGTTTGCTATCGCAATTGATGCTTCGCCTTTCAGGTGAAACTGCGACAACCTTTTATATATAGGGGCTTTACGGCACATAGTTTCGAGATAGCGACACGCTGATTAACGGGCGTCAAAAACGTCGTGGTCCCGCGGTGCGGCACATAGTTTCGAGATAGCGACACGCTGATTAACGGGCGTCAAAAACGTCGTGGTCCCACGGTGCAGCATATAGTTTCGAGATAGCGACACGCTGATTAACGGGCGCAAAAAACGTCGTGCCTAGCCGCGTCGGAACTCTGAGTAACTCGTTGACGTACCAGACGACAAACCAACGTCTGCAAGGAAGATCGCGGTATTTCGCCTAAAGTTAGCTCAACCGGCTTGAAGAAAGCCGTCAGATCTACACTCCCGGGAAACCCAGCCCAGCAGTCGCATCCACCTCAACAAGATCGGCTCGCCAGCATTCTTCGGGAAACCTTTGCGCGCCGACTTCACGGTTTATGGACTTGCTGCTGCTGCGCGGCCACGCGTATGACATCGTTTGTTTTTATTGCGATAGCAATTATATGGACACTCAAAATCAGATTTCTGCCGTCGGCGTCGCCGTCGCCGTCGCCGTGAGGTTCCGTATGACGTCAATGGAGATGAAATCGTCGCCGCGCGCCGAACGCTGTATGTGCGAGTGAAATGGCGCGAGGGGCGCGCGCTTTCACGGGGAGGGAACGCACGGCGGAGAACAAACGCGCGTTCTGCGCCGTGCTCGCTTAAGGGCTGCAGAAGTAAGCGTCTCTTTTCTCCTTTACAATCACCATATATGTAGAGCAAACGCGCCTTCTTCCGACGCGCGAGAAGCCGTGGGGGAGGGGGAGGGAAGGGAGGCGACGTTTAGCTGCGGCACCAAGTGCCTATTTATATCAGAGGCTCCGGCAACAGTCACCAACGCCGCACGCATTTTGAGCGAACGCGGGCAAAACGCCGAAGGTGTCGACAATAGTTCTGCGTGTTGCCGGTGCTGCTGCATGTCCAAGTTTATACAGCTGATAAAGCTAATATCATTACTCCGTATAGCTCTCTACAAATTTGCTATCGCAATTGATGCTTCGCCTTTCAGGTGAAACTGCGACAACTTTTTCTTTTGAACTTTGTTTTAGTGAACTACTGTTAAGTGTAGTCTTGTATATTTGATCCGCGCCGTTTCATGCGTATATGCATTGTTAATTGCTCGTCACATTTCTTTGTCGTCATCATTGAGCTATATTAAGTTCAGGTGTGTTAGTTTGTCTTGTGTCATTTTTATTATTTTATTTTATTAATTTGTGTATATTTATCAGCCGATAAATATCTTGTTTTTTGTTTACTCTCGACTCTGACTCTTTCACTTTGTTCGCTTGAGTACGGAACGATCAACCAGCTTGTGTACCCCTTCGATCGACTTCGCGCCGACGGCGAACGGGTGACAGCCGTGACACTGTAGTACTGGTAAAAAAAAAAAAATCGGGGGTTGTTTCTTCTTTTCACATTCGGACTGTTAACTCGCCACCGCAGGAAGCAACTTGACTCTGTAGGGTTAAAATATAGTTAAATATTGTTAAAAACAATTGGCTGTGCATCTATCTATATGTTTGGAAAATGATTGGCGAGGTTAATGCGATCAGCAATATTTCTTATGGTGGGTGCTATATTGTCACGTTGCCGTGACGGTGAAGAACCGCAGTGGAGCAATGCAAGTCACGAAACTAACTACCTGTGCCCAGAAAAAGCAGTCACCCTTAGTGCAATGATAGCGGCGAGCCCATTCGTCGATCGTCCAAATCTGATCTGCGTGTCAAACGCATTGGCTTTTATGCATGGCTCGTCGAAGGTGTCAGCGTGCCTTCCAGAGTACTGCACAATTCGTGTCGCGCATACAGTCTGTTCACACAAGGTTCGGTCGCGACAGCCGATAGATATTGGTGTGAATATCAAGTTCGATATTTTATTGCGATAGCAATTATATGGACACTTCAACCGGATTTCTGCCGTCGGCGTCGCCGTCGTCGTCGCCGTCGCCGTGAGGTTCCGTATAGATAAAATCTTCGCCGCGCGCCGTATGCCCCAGCGGAAGCGTGCGGGGACGCGCGCTATCACGGAGAGCGAATGCACTCAATCTCCCACGCGCAAGCAAGGAAGCGGAAAGCCAGGGCCAGAGGGAGCAGGGGGGGGGGGGGGGGCATTTCTCTGCCAACAACCGCGCTCGTCGCTCGTCCGCACAGTCTCTTATCTCTCCCACGCGCAAGCAAGGAAGCGGGAAGCCAGCGCTGGAGGGAGCGGGGGGGGGGGGGCGCACTTCTACTCTGCCAACAACCGCGCTCGTCGCTCGACCGCACCGTCTCTTATCTCCACACGGCTCTGACCTTTATGCACTGTGCATTCGCCGCTCAGTTTCTGTTGAAGCGATAGACCGCACGTACCTTCCCCGCTGCAGCATATTGGCTTGCTGCCAGCGTTTTGACAGGCGTTGTCTGCAGTCATTCAATGTGATCTATTCATGTTTGTTTGTGCGCGCTCACACCACGCTTGTTCATTCAGTTAGTAATAGTCGGGCCACATTTTCCAACGCACGCTACGCATGTAATGCTGCCCAGATCGGCAGTGCAGCGCTACAGGTGTGTCCCTTCGCACGCGCTGCCCACGGGAAGCGCTTCTCATCAACACCACCGTTTCACACGCGCCTTCTCGTGGTCATCGAGTCTCTCTTCATGTCGGTCTACTTACGCCGCAGCACACCTGCTTACTTAATCAGCTCATGTTTACTACAATTTATATTGCTACCAAAGCCGCTCACCTTACATCGTATGACATTGCTGTGTTGCTATCGCATTCATTGCTTCGCCCTTAGGGCGAAACTGTGACATTTTTTTGTTAATCAGCTGCTTGTGGTTTAATATCTTGCAATTTGTATTCGTTCCGTTTGGTGGCATTGTGATAGTGCAGTGTTTTATAGGTATGTTCATCCTACTTGGCCAAAAATGAAAACCTTCATAATTATGTTAAATTTTATTTCGGTCCTCACGCACATTGTGCTTCGTGCCTTCTTTAAAAGCTGTCGCATGCTGTCTTTGTCGTAAGTGCCATCTCGATTCATATCCTTTTCTCTGTAAACATTGTGAAGTTCTATACTCTAGAAAGCCTCTAATTATACTCGATGTGTTCTGTGGCACAATTAGACATTGTGGCTGTTATGTAAATAGGGAGAGAAAGAGAGAGAAGTAGTAAGAGAGGAAAGGCAGGAGGTTAACCAGACGCACGTCCGGTTTGCTACCCTGCACTGGGTGAAGGGGGTATAGGGATGAAAAGAAGAGAGAGACAGGAGATAGAGAGAGCACAGTTGCGCGCACATTTGAAGGTTCGCAACAAGTCTACACTACGGTCGCCAAGACCTGTCTACTTCAGGTGCTGCAACAACGCTTTCGTCGCTTTCTGTGCCATCGACGCGCACGGCCATGGTCCAAGGATCTTCATTTCCGAAATTTTTACTGAGATAGCAATTATACCTACATTCGTGAGGTGCGTTCGCGCCGTCGTCGTTGGCGCCCCCGCCGTCGTGTTGACACGTTATCGATGCGCATGCGCTGTCCGCGCGTGAAGATTAGAAGGCCTCCAGAGAGGCGTGGTGCGTTTGGCTCCAAAAGCAACGAAGCTAAAAGTGCACGCTCCGCTCCATCAGTGCTGTCGGAGCCAGGCCATGTATGTTCTGGCTATCGTTGCTGGCATGAGCATTGTGCACGCACACGCACGTTATAGCGTTCCTGCTGAACAGCCGTGTGCACATACTGCACAATGGTGCACACACTGATCTGAGCGGAACCCGGGCAGCGAATGACTAGCTATAAGCCTCTAAGTAATCCTTTCATCTTTGGGCGCTGACACACGCCGGCGGTGCTCCTTCGGTCTGTGCGCCGTCGAGGTGTGACGCCGGCAACGCCGCTGGCGCCGCGCTTCATCGCGCCAGCGTTTATTAATTTGTATACTTACAGATACGCACTATCGGTCCTGATTAGGACCAAGGCAGCTGTGGTGTTGCGCAACTAAAAAAAATGACAATAAACACTGTTGGTGTTCTAGAAGTGAGGTATATATCCTCCCGAGAGCCGAATACAGCTATATAGGACATAATCGCTCTTCAAGGTGGTTTTCATGGTCTACTGTTATGTCACGAACGTGAAAAACAATTTTTAACGTTTAAATACCACGGTTAGATGCCGAAAGCTGCGTATCCACGCACGCGAACAAAAATAGCTATCTCCTCATGTTTGCTCTGGTAAAAACTGCATTTCATCGCTTGAACGCAGGGATGAAGATGCGCGTGTATAGTGCATTGCCATGTTGCTGGCGCGTCCGGTATTTTCAGGCAATCCGAGTGATATCGAAACACACCTCAAGGTTGCCTTCGGCCGTCTCGGACGACACAGAGGTCCAGATGAGTTTAGTGCCAAATTTCTCGCCAACGGATGACAAGAATATGAGTAAACCACTTCTTTACAGTTACAAAAGCACCGTACTAGCCAGGATGAGCAATTTGCGTAAGCACTTTCGAGTGAATTTCGAACACAAAAAGTTGAATGCAATGTACAAGGGGTCTTAAGAGGAAATAACGCGGTATACACAGGTAACACAATATTTTAATTAAAATCTGTGGTCTTACGTGCCAAAACAGCGATACGATTATGAGGCACGCCGTAGTATGGGAGCGCCGGATTAATTTCGACCACCTAGGGTTCTTGAACGTTGACCGACACGGGCATTTTTGCATTTCGCCCCCATCGAAATGCGGCTGCCGCGGCCGGGATTTTATTCCGCGACCGCGTGCTTAGCAGGGTCGATATTTTGTAGAGATGCCCTTCCGGTAATAATGCCTTTTCGCGCTTATCGCGCTTTGTCAGTGGTCAGAGCGACGGTCCGCTCGCGTTATCAATGGGATCAGCCGGCCGTGAGCGGTGGATGATAATACTAGTATAAGTCATAAGGCATCGCTACAAAATCGCGGCCCAGTTCAACGCCGACCGTCAACTGTCGTAACTCTTTGAGATGGACCAGCTGTCCACCTGTACTACTTACTGCTGGAGATGTGCTGGTTAACGCCTCTATTCTGCATATGGAATTAGGCAATGAAAGAAGAAACGCTACCTAAATATTTTCGCCGCAATAAATATTTATAGCCAAGCACACCATTCTTTTAGCAAAGCGAATAGCTTTCTTGAAGCGTTTGCTTATTCGCTGTACGTTGACCGTCATCGTCGATGGTTTCCTTTTCTGTTTTGGATACACATTTGGCGCGCATTGGGTGGGCGTATGTCATCCTGCATAGGAACACTGCTGGGGATGTTTCTGTGTCCTTGTCTAATTGAGGCGTCGTCACATTGTGCCGCTATTTCACGGTTGCGCCTCGCCGTATATATGTACAAGCGCCCGCATCACAGCCAAATGTTCGAATGGGCGCGAACTTCGTTGCAAACGTGCGTCTCGCTTTTTGTCGTCTACATATTACACCATATGGGACGACGGGCGCGTCCTCTCTGCCGCCGACTTGGGCTGATGATGCCCAAGGCGGTGCAGTGCCAGGGGATCGATGCTCTGATGCACATAGAAGAGCGCTGCCAATCGCTAACTTGCACAAGTGAAGGACTGGTAAGGTATAGTTAAAAATAAAAAGCGTCGCCTCAGAAACTACATATTTTGTCATCCATTTTCTTTTCCAGTACAAGTAATTTTCCCTATGGAGTCCTTTGTGTGTTTTTTTTGTTGGCTTCTTATTTTATATATAATGGAGAAGGTTACTTGTAGAACTGAAATTCCCTTTTGTAAATGCAACATTGTCATGCGAATCGGTTCAACTGCGGTCTGCCCGAGGGATAGGGCCTTTTTCAAGTACTTGCTCTCAGGGAAGGCTTGAGGCGGAGTCATCGATGCATTTTCTCGACTCGCTTCCTCCGCCGGATGCCTCCGCCGCCGCATCCTGCGCGGTCTCGTCTTGTACGCACATGCACATACTGCGTGCGCGTCAGTTGGGAGTTTGAGATCGCGAGACGAATGACGAAGAAGCCGCGTCAGCGCGCGCGCGCGCGGTTTCTACACAACGGGAAACGGAGGGGCCTCCGCGCCGCCCGAAAGTGTATTTACTCTCTCGGGGCGGGTTTTTGAGCGTTTCGCTGTCGAGCGCCGCTCGTCCGCAGCTGCGTCTGACGTGATGGGAGCGAGGACTTCGCGGTAACACGGTCGCCTCGCTGAGACAGCTGCTGCAAGCGGCGCGCGCGAGGCAAGGTTGCGCAACGCGGCATAATTTCCTCCTCGGCTTTTGCCGCAGTGCACGGCGATGGGCGACCAAGCGTTTCGGAAACCGAGCGGCGCGGAGAGACGGCGAAGGCACCACAGTCGTGCAACTAACCAACGGCAACAAACGAAAACTATATTCACTATACCAGCTCACGCGTGTAACCCCACAGAGTGGATCGGGTGGGGTTAGGAATTCACGATGCGGTCGTGAATGTCGTGACTCTTTGAGACGCGTGACGTCGGCGCACGCGTTGGCCAACGGACGAATCGCGAGTCGGCGTTCCTCATTACACGGCACTCGTGTGGTATGCGCGTCTTTTACGCGACCGCGCGGTCTGAAGGTGGCAGGAAACAGCTTGGAGGCGGAGTCGTGTGTAGGCGTCGCGCTCCCGAAGTTTCTCGCCCATTCTCGACGCAAACGCCGCAGCCGCACTCGTGGGGTGTCCAGAAGTGCTTGGTCTCGGTCGCCCTTGGTCAGCTTAACGCCAGGTCACTTGAAACGGCAACAACAACACATACGACGTTGAGCAAGTACGTCGCACAACGCTATATGCAACAGTGTACAACGGTAGGACACAGGGCCACATATGGAACCGTCACACGAAACGATATGAAAGTATGTACAGTGGCAAGCAAAAGTTTGGAGACCACTGCATCATTAAAAAAATTAAATATATTCTAGAGCAGCTCCGCGGTCTGGAATTCGTTTAATACATTGTATTGGTCAAACATGCGCACGTATGCGTGCGCTCTTGATTTCAGCCAAAATGCCCAGGTGCGAAAAAATAAACAGAAAAAAAATATCGCAGCACCCTTGGTTGCCAAACTTTTCCTCGCGGCGGTACAACTTTGTGTCACCATGCACAACGCTTCAAGAGTAAGTAAAAAGCGGTACGTTGACTACACCATGTCAAGGGCGGCATGCGACGACACAATTCACGATGCGAGGTATCGGACTGGGCAGCCCTGCTTTTGATTCCCGCCCGCTTCCGCTGCCTTTCCCACGTCACCTGCACGCGCGAAATCAGATCTCGGCACAAGCACCTAACGCCCCTTGAACACGACACGAAACTGCTACCTGCAGCTGCTGCAGCTGTCGATGACACGGCTCCAAGGTTCACGAGGCAATCCTGTACAGCATGCCGAAGCAGTTTTTGTTGCCTGATTACTGCGCATAGTAATGGTTATTCAAAATTAGACAAAATTCTTGGTTCGTGTACAGTCCCTTCATCACTGTTGCCTTCGTTGACTTTCGCGTCCTTTCCTTCCTCCATGGCTGGCTCTGTAGATGTCGTCGGCCGTCAGTTGCGATTACGTCACGTCGTAATCATCTGCGACGTCAGCCGTCGCACCCGGTGACGCGCTACAACAAGCAGCGTACGAGTTGAGTGAACCCTTAAAGCTGTGCAGCAGCAGGACTCACACCGGCGTATGCCCTTCAAGTGCGTCGCTATATAGTGCGGCCATAATTAGCGCTAGCGCTGAGTGCACTTTGGTGACGTCGGCGGATGACAGTGGCGGCACCGCTACGTGGAGCTCGTTGTAAAGCAACACGTCAGCCGTCGGGGACGGCTAAATTTCTTCGCTGTACAGGCAAATTTGTTGTGGTGGTCTTCGTTGTATAGATGCGTTTGCAATACGCATAAAAATAGTAATTCTGACGGGACTTAATAATTCCTTCGTTATATAGGTCATTTCGCTGTAGAAGCGTTCGACTGTAATTATTCTGTACTGAAGACGAACGAGCAGTACGCACTGCTTTTAGAAAGACGACGACGACGAGTTGGTCGAATTAACCCTTGTGCCTGCATTGCCTGAGCTGTGTAACCTCTCGCAGCTATGCTCTACTCTCTGAGGGCTTCATTATTTAAACTAGAACGCCTCCCTACATTTGCATTAGCGTTCCAGTTACGTTCTTAACAAAATGTCGTTTTATGCATTGATGTACAAAAGTAACTGGAACGCCTATGCATTTCTCGGCAAAGTTCGGGAATATCTCGTAGCTGGTGACATCGTGAGAATTCTTTCCAAGTGGATCCGCCTTGTGAACACCGCGGCTAGAGTTTGTAAACTTCAATATGGACCATAAGGTAATTAGTTAAAATTTTAGTGATTTTTAATTATTCGGTTATCCATTTCGATTGTTTGTGTGAAGCTTATACGGCACAAGTATTTCAGCTTTAAAATTTACCCGCCGCAATTCCTGAGCAGCTATCGAGTTTTGTGGCCGAGCACGAGGTCGGGGGTTCGTTTCCTGGCCGTGGCGGCCGCATTTCGATGAGGGCGAAATGCAAGATCGCTCGTATATTTAGGCTTGAATGCACATCAAATAACACCGACCAGGTGTTCAAAATTAATCCGAACACCACCGGCGTAAAACCAACTGGCAGTTTTGGGACGTTAAACTCCGCAAGTAAAGTTTTAATTTAGCTTTAAAATAACGGTAAGGTCTACATTTACTCTCCTCCTACTGCAAAAGTACCAGTATTTGTCTCTTCTACAGGTTATTATTATTATTATTATTATTATTATTATTATTATTATTATTATTATTATTATTATTATTATTATTATTATTATTTACTGCCAGACAGCTGATCTACCCATCATTCCGTTTCAGCGATTTACCCGCCTCGCATACCCTGTATAGTAGTGCGTATTCACCGCATTTCAGCGCGCTCTTTTTTTTTTTTTTTTTTCCTCCGCAAAGCGCGATACTGGAATGACCTTCTATCAGATATGGGACATTTCTCTATTAAAGAGTGCAATTGAAGAAGAACATGGGTGAAGTGCTGCCACCTAATCGGCGCCGCCAGACATTCGCGACCCACGGGACTCGCGCTCGAGGTACTACGAAGTGCCATTGAAGAAGATCATCGGTCAAGTGCGGCCACCTAATCGGCGCCGCTATTTTCGTGCCCGCCCCCAATTCAATGTCTCGCGACCCACGGGACTCGCGCTCGAGGTACTACGAATTGTAAATGCAAACGAATATAAAATATCCGCTTATACACACACATTCCGACAGCCATACTGGCAGCGTACGCGGTCAAGTGCTGCCACCTAATCGGCGCCGCCATTTTCGTGCCCGCCCCCGATTCAATGTCTCGCGACCCACGGGACTCGCGCTCGAGGTACTACGAATTGTAAATGCAAACGAATATAAAATATCCGCTTATACACACACATTCCGACAGCCATACTGGCAGCGTACGCAAACAATAACGACAGATTAGTATACTTTGTGAAACTACATGTACAGAAGGGAAAGCGCGAGCCGTCTTTTCTCAGCACATCGTTCGCTTCGACGGACGCGCGAGTGCTTTCTCGTGGAAATCGCGATTCGTGACCCGTGCTTTATTACACGTGCCGGAACGAGGAAGCGCTTTCCCCGGTGGTGAAAAAAACATTGTTATCTATAAATACAGAGAGAGAAGCGGGGTCGGCCTTAACGGCCGGTCCTCGGCTCGCCTTCAAAGGGGTTGACCTCGGCCGACTGCCAACTCGCGTAATTGTTGCTCGCTCGCTCGCCCTATAGTCGATCATCGTGTAAGGCTGCGCCGTTATCAGTAGAACTTCGGCTGAACGCACAGAGACAGTCTAATCTCCAATGGCTTGAACTTCTGCACTATTATTTTGCACGAGGAAACAGCGTTTGTAGTGCACTTAGGGTACACTGCTGTACGAGGTTAGAACGAACAAATCTGTATAGTGTCACCCTTCGCAAGCCTATATGGCGAAGTTTGTGGAGTCCTCACAGAGGAAAAATGAAACGGGCATCTAGGGCGGAAAAAATATACCTATATGGCAAGCGTAATACAGGCAAACGAGAAAACACGAGAACGTTGACACTTCGCTTTTCGCTCGTTCGAGCAACATCCTATATACTAATTGCCTTTTGCAAAGTCCGTACTTCTCAATTAATCTTTAATAAAAGGAAAGAAAAAAAAAAAATGTCGCTAGTGCAAAACGATGACGTTACAACTTGACTGAACTTCATGTAACAGGTTGCTTATACAAACACTTTTGATCCCGTCTTACGCAAAGACGCCTGTAAATAGTGCGCTCTTTCTTATATTTACTGAATGAATATTAAAATGAAAGTCTGCGGTTTTCCGTGCCAAAACCAAGATATCAGTATGAGGCACGCCGTAGGGGGGGGCTCCGGATTAACTTTGACCACCTGGGGTTCTTTAACGTGCACCTAAATTTGTAGGTACACGAGCTTTTTTTTTTTTTTTTTTTTTTTTTTTTTTCCATTTCGCACCCATCGAAATGCGACTTGATCCCGCGACCTCGTGTTCAGCAGCCAAACACCATAGCCACTAAGCAACCATGGCGGGTGCTAAATGGCCTCAATCCCTGTGAAGGAGTGCCCACGCCTGTAAAGGAAAACGAAGTATTTTAGTCATCTCTGACAGTGCGCACTTGAGCTTGCTCGGAACGTGAGTTGCAGCTTTTCCCGTGAGCAAACTGCGGTTCCTAGCTTCCTCGTTGTTCAAAAGTTTAATTGAATTGTGGGCTTTTAGGTGTCAAAGCCACGATATGATGACGATGTCACGCCGCAGTGAGGAACTCGGGATTAGTTTCGACTCCCTGGGTATCTTTAAGGGGCACCCAATTCGATATCCACGGCTATTTTTTCTTTCTTATTCTATTTTCTCTCTCTCTCTCTCTTTTTGTACAGCGAAGGTGTATATGATGGCTAGGGAAAATCCGTCGTCCGCGAAAAACCCGCGAACTGGCTCGTTGGCGCCCTCGTTCGTCGTCGTCGTCTTCTTCCACAGCTGGCTGCGTTGCCGCTCATCATTCCAGCGTAGAATTTCACTTCTCTTCTGTCGTCATATAATGGGGAGGCTGCGTTTACGGCGGTATGAGCCATTAATTGTCTTACGTGACGGACAGATTTAATAACAGAGGTGATACGCGAATGTGTGTGCGTACCTATGGTCCCGATGACCACCTATATAGGGACAATAAATATCTTCGTACCTGTGTTCAAAATTCCGTGTCATCTCTGTGTCGTGCGCTAAACAGCTTCTCTGGTCATGCACCTTTACAGAGTGCAATGGCTCATGATTTTTTTTTTGCATTTCGCCCTCATCGATACTTTGCGGCCGCCTGCGGCCAGGATCGAAGCCGCGCGATCTAATAAACAGTATTCCGTGCAGAGACCCGTTATTTATTTCTGCGTCGTACTCGGAAGGCACTGGTGAACCACGGAGTATGTTCGATCCACGCTCCGGACAAACACGCGTCTGTCCCTCGGCAGAAGAGCTTTCCGGCAATTCATTGGAGGGGGGGGGGGGGGGGGCGTGGTTGTGGAAACTTCGTTTGTCCGGCCGATGACCGCGCGTATGCGGCACGTCGATAAAATGGGCCAACGTTTCCAACGCGACGCCGAGGCGCCGCACCCTGGCCCCTCAATTCTTCAGCGTGCGCGCCCGCCAGGCAGGCGCCGCTCGAAATGGTGGAACTGTTTTCCTCGGGAGTGCACAGGGTAATATGTGGTCTGTGTAGGCGATCTCCGCGCATTGCGTGCCTCTCGTCGTTAGTGGCAATATCAGAACTTGGAGCGTTTCGACTTCTCTGGCGACGGCTCGGGGTCCCTGATGGCCATGTCGGCCGTTGATATGCGATTAGATTGGGGTGACACGTCTAACACAATTATTAGCGCCGAGATCACACCATAGACACGCCGTGGTAGCCCAGTGGCTATGGTTACATTAATTATGGTCCCGGGTTCGGTCCCGGCTGCGGCGACTGTATTTCGATGGGGGCGAAATTACAAAAATAAAAACAGAAAAAAAACTAGAAAAAACAAGAACGCCCGTGTACTTAGATTTAAGTGCTCGTAATGTAATGCCCAACGTATCACATATATGCTACGCTGAGTTTGATGCCTCGAAATGCTGATGGAAGTGGGGCAATCCTAATACAAAGTTCATTGTGGTGTTTTTGATACACTGGAGTGAAGTTTCAGCAGTGGACAGTCGAACAAACCATTTGATAATTAATTAATTAGTACGGTAATTAGGTTGCAGCTGAAAAAATGCAGAGCCCTTCCCCTGTCGAGAAATGGGGGCATGCGAAGCTTGTGGCAAGACGACGTTCAAGCAGGCGTTCCGCTTCGTTTGCCCTAAACTCAGGGTCCTCGGCTCTTCGCTGACGTTTCGCCTGGGCTTCGGAAGCCCTCACAAACTTCGCTTAACCCCATTGTCTCGACAGGAGAAGGGCTGGTGATTTTGTCTCTTTGGGTCCCACGTGTGACAAGGGTAGTTTAGGGCGCGTTACAGGTCCCCGAGCCGTCAGGAGTATGTGCCATTGAGCTTGGACCCTTTCTGCACTATCGCCAGGATTGGCCCACTTTTCAGTGTGACACCGCCACTACCGCCACCGCCGAAACTTGTGAGCCTATAAAGCTTCGCTTATAAAATTTTTTGACTAATGTACACACCATATCCAGAAGGAAATGTCAACAGTTTGTTCCAAATTCCCTTAATTTGGAACTGTGTTTCGACATTAAAAGGGTTAAAGAACGCCAGGTGGTCAGAATTAACCCGGAGTCACCCCACAATACGGCGCCTCTTTCCTCATAATTAGGTCGCCACTCTTGTACGTAAAGCCGCAAAGTTTATTTATTTACTATGAACGCATTATGACTGCGCGCACTGGATTAACGATACTGACGCGCACACGTTCTTTCACTTTTGACCATTAATTAGTTTCAGAAAAAATGTATCGCTTCAATCGCGCTGTCGCTTCTGCGCACGACGCGCTGGCTGGATGCCGGAACATTCGTGGAAGTTATCACTGCGAGAAACGAGGTGGGCCCATCTTGGATTGTGCGCATATCGTGAACGCGGTGGTGCACGCTCGAATCGACGCGAGCGCCATTGTCTACGCAGGAATGTGCGATGAAGGGTCGCAATTCGATTCGACCACTGGTGATCGTGTGCGACGCTATCGCCCCCTAAGTGCCATTTTCGAAGTGACTTTAGGTAGTGTTTCTGCCTCCCTCATCACCAGCAATAGTTCGTGACATCTGGTATAGATGCCCTTGTTCGTCCATGCACTGCCCTTACATGAATTCAGACTAAGTTTCAGTAGCTTTTTTTAAAGAGTGCATATTGCTGTGTATGAAAACTCATCGGGAACTCTTCGTAATTTGAGCAGGCACTTTCGTAAGGGTGGGAAGCGGCAAGCCGTGATCCCAGCCAAAAAGATATTCACCAACGTGTGAAGCAGCCCGGTTGATCTTCGCTTAGCGCAGGATACGAGTTCACTGCGGGGTCGTAACAGAGCGCCACGCATTTTTAATGCGTTGGCATACTGAGGGTATACCTCAGGCGCTTTGCTGGGGCCACGTGTCTATGTATGTTTCTACGTAGCCGTCTTCCCGCCTACTTCGGTCACTGGGTAGTCGGTGCTCGAATGGGTAGTGCATGAGACTGCTGTGCCGAGGGGAGAGGGTTCGAAACCAACCGTATGACCAACTTGGGTCATGAGTATGTGACAATGTGTATAGACGTGCCGCTCTTCAAGGAAGCTCTTTCACGTCCACATGGGCCACTAGATTCGGGACTGGGTATAGGTGCCGCTGTTCGAAGAAAATCTTTGACGCCGACTTGGAGCACTGGGTTATATGCCACTCAGTCTGTGCTGGTCTTCGATGAGCCTCTCTGATGCCAACTTGGGTCACAGGGTATGCGCCAGTAGGGGTGTGCCGCTCTACAATGACGCAAAACATCCCTTAAGTTTATCCGTTGGTGAGCTGAATCGAACCCACGTCACAAGGGTTCCTCGAGGACGGCAATTAACCCTACGCATTAAGCGCGGAAGCTTGGGCGTGTTGGTGATTCATTAAAAAAAGCAGGCTGCGCAGCAAATGCACATGTGTATGTGCCGCTTTATCAATGAACGCCCTTCACGCCAACGCTATGGCAAGCTGCGCCATCAATGCACTGGGAATGTGCCGCTCTTCAGTGAACCTCTCCCAACGTGGGTCACTGAGTGTTCGGCAAGCAATTCTCAGCGTTCGCAGGCACCGGTGCGCCACGCTCCTCGTCTCTGAGACCGTGCGCAGGCTTCTCGGTGGCGCCACTAGAGGACGCAACGTGTCCAGAAATAAGCGCGAGAGGAGCTTGGTTGCCACCATAGAGTTTCCCAGTATAACACCTAGAGGGTAATCCGGCGCCACCGTCTATGCGAGTTTCCTAAAGGGCGCCGTGCCCTCATGGGAATGACGGGATATGTGTCTGCGAGGCTTGTGTTGGCTGGTGTTGAACGAGGCTTCGTCTAAAACGTGGATATGGCTACACAAATGCTGCCTTTCTAAAATAAAATCTACATAAACGGCTTTCATTCACTCATATTACAGCTTTCAATAAAGTTCACTCACCTACAATGCAGTATCAAGCGAAGAAAAGCAAGAACAGACGACAAGTTGTTCCAAAGCGAGCGATAATCTTGTCGTCTGCCCTCCAACTTTAGCGGCCAGCTGATGCTTTTTACGTTTTATATAATTGTACATTCAATAGTAAGTCCTCAAAATTAAAGAAAACATGTTTTTGTGTAATAATAAAGCTAAAGCAGTTTTTTACGTGCTGTTTTAGCAGGGAATGAATCATTGTGACAGACGGAACGGTGCTAGCCAGGCACGTCTTCATAGCTTTCTTGGCTCTCTCAGAACGATGCCAATCCGAAGTCACAATATACCGGCATTCCCATGGATACCACAGCGCAGCAGCGCCAGTTTTACGCTCTAGGTAATATAGTGAGAAACTCTATGGTTGCCACATGACGCGTTCCTAAACGTGCGCACGTACCGGCGCGCCGTGCATTTCGGAGGCCATGCGCTATCTTCGTGGCGGCGATGCTAGATGGCGCTGAGAGTCCCTCCGCAGTACACGCCTCATAGTACATAACTTATTTGGACCGTGGCAATACGTTGTGTTGCTATATTGATTCAATGCTCAACGCGTTACCGTCGACAATCATCCTGAGATGGGTTCTGCCGAATTTTATATCTTTTATGGGCCTCTTTCCTGTAAGTAAGTTGACGATAATGTTTCACACACTTAATCAACTGTTTCGGGTTGAAAGTGCGCCTCATCCTTCATTTATTTGATAGTGTAATGCAACAATGTTATTTAATAATTTAACTTAGTGGAGAAGCCGGTGACATACTGTACTTGTCGAAATTCCCCATCCGTAATCCTCCCAATCAATAAGGTTCGATGGAAACTGTATTAAGATTTCTGGTGGCAACGTTATCCCTCATATATCTGTGAGAGTCCGCGTATTTGTCTGTGCTCGTAGAAGAAATGGTGTCCCTGGAAGTGGCAGCATTTCTCGTTGCGATAGCATTTATACCAGTGGCGCACCGACGGGGGGTTTTGGGTGTTGTAACCCCCCCCCCCCCCCCCCCTCATGCGTCCAGCCCCACCAGTCCAGCGTGTACCTTTAGTGCTCTGTTCACATTGTCATTACAATTCAGGAGGTGACTTGAGGTCGAATTTTCCTGATAAACAAGAACACTCTATCACTGTAGTATTTATTCATTCACTCTTAGATTACTTTGAGTAAAACGCTGAAGAAATAAACATCGTCATCTTCCTTGGTGTTATTATTATTATTATAATTATTAGTCATTTTATTTGCTGTTAGATTCTTCTGGCTAAAGCAAAGAAATTGCATATTAGGCAAAGTGCTTGCTTCCCCACCCCACCACAAAAATTCAACCCCCGCTGGCAGAGATGCTGGATGCGCTACTTATTTCTACACTATTACCCTATCTTTTAGCTAACACTGTTGTGCGAATAATCAACTTAGACGTTCTTTCCGCACTTTGTCTCACTGTGGACTTTCAAAAGGTGCGCAAATGTTCAGAGCGCATACGTTGCGGTACGGTACTCGATTGTGTCTAGCTGGCGTCAATCGTCACGAATGTTCTGCGCTCTGTCTGGAGCGACGAGGTGACTCGCACTCGAGCTTTCGTCGGCGCTTCTCTTGGCACGTCTTCCGCAATGACAGCGGTACCGAATCTGTGGAATTGTGCGAGCCTGAAAATAACGGAGAAATGGCTGTCCTGTACAAACAGACATAGACACGGAGGAGAGGCAGGGAGGTTAACCAGGAGAAAAAGAAGGAGAAAAAGATTTAGATAGATAGGTAGAAAGGTGAGCAGCGAAACGGAAATGTGCGCACGATGTTCTGAGACTGGCACACGTCATAGCTCATCTCGTAGACCCGTAGACTGCATGAAGCCAACTAGCGGTCTGACTTACTTTAGTGTATGAGTCCGTTGTGGCCACTGTCCTAATATATTTTGTTCTGCAGTGCAGTGTCTATACCCCGGTACATGTATAGCACGTGCCTCTCCTTACTATGAAGCTGGACATATATTCTCAGAACATGCGCGAATGTTTTATCACAGCTACCAGTGTACATCAGAGGTAGCGTTGTGTCGGCCCATGCTATAGTATGAGTTGGTAAACGTGACACCAAGCCGCACCTGGTACAACAGTTTCCTTCACAGCCCTCGCAGCCCAGGTGGATGACAGATGTTCAAGTGGAGAGCGTGTGGGTGTGTATGTGATTGATCGTGTCCTGTACAATATTAAGACCAGCCAATCCTACTGGCGCTCTTTATCAACTGCGGGGCACGGGCAGAAGCTTAAGAGAGAGAGAGAGAGAGAGAGAGAGAGAGAGAGAGAGAGAGTTTAATGATGCGAAATGCAGAGAGGTCGGCCTGAGGTAAATTCCACTAGCCAGCTACTCGGCGTTGGGGCAAGGGGAAGAGGGACAGACAGAGGGAAAAAAGAGGCGCATGATGGGGTGACGATGACGAGAGAAGGAGAAGCTTAAGCTGGCAGAACACAAGTAGAGGAAGTCGAGAAAAGTAGAAATACAACTTGCGCTAATTTATAGGAAGACTTAGTAAGTGAAAAACAACAACAAATGCATATGACTTACAGGAGGAAAGCAGACGTTCGCAGATGTTTAAATGATTTCGAATGCTATCAGGGGTTTTGACAAAGATCCAATTGTAATTTTAGGAAATCACCGTAGTGTCACACACCCCGTTAACGAGGCGCCAACACCGGACCAAATTCCAAAGCCGACTTATCTGCTTCCGAAAATAATCCCACGAAAATTAGTAATGGGCCCTCTGGTGCGCCAGAGGGCCCATTGCTGTCCAAAGACCGAGTCAGAGCCCAGAGTTGTCAAAACACAACAAAATATATTCTTCACACAAGGCAGTTACACACGCACGTGCACACTTAGGCTAGACACATCACAATACAATTCAGATGGGTATTCACAAAACACAGGAAAATAATTAACGACAAGCGCTCAGAGTCCAACACGTAAAGTACAAAATGAATAGGAATACTAAGTGTCCAATCGCATTCACCCGTGTTGGTCTTGAGCCGGACGATCTCGGCGTAACTCGAGGAAAATCTCGAAGGAACTTCCGGAAATGCAGACGCTCGATGAACTCGTCGACTAGCTTGTTGTGGAATCCCCTTCTTCCGCAGACGGTCGGCCTTCACGTTACATCTCTTCACCGGAGCCGTCTGATCCCCTTGTGATTCCTGCAGGGCGTTTACATATAAGCCTTCACAGGCGTTCTCGAACCTTCCTATCGGAGTCGCGCTCCCGTAGCATTGCCAAAGCTTGGGAATCTTCTAGTCCATTTTCGCATCTTCGACCGCCGCCGTCGGAGCGTCGTCGAGGGGGTGGGGTGGGGTGGGGGGTGGTGATTCATTCGTTGGCGCGCGCCCACGCTGTAGTAATCTCTTTCTCGACTCGCCGGGTAAGAGTGTCTGAGATGGTGTTTCGGCGCGCGTGCTCTCTCTCTTGTTACCGTGGCCTTCGCGTGACTTGCAGATGCTTCTAGACTCCGTTGGTCGCGTCGGCTGTTAGAGGCGTATGCGCTCTCCCCTTGATTGAAGCTGCTGCGTGGCCGGCGTGCTTCTTTCGCTGGCTTGCGTGACAGGTGGCGCGCGCTTTGATTACGCGCTCTTTTGTGACACGTAGTAACGTTTTTGTTTCACGGAGTTATAGTAAGCTTTGACTCACCCGCCGTGCTTGCTTAGTGGCTATGGTGTTAGGCTGCTAAGCACGACGTCGCGGTATCGAATCCCGGCCACGACGGCCGCATTTCGATTGGGGCGAGAACACCCGTGTACTTAGATTGATTTATAGGTGCACGGTAAAGAACCCTGGGTGGTACAAATTAGTACAGGAGTCGCCCTACTATGGCGTGCCTCATAATCAGATCGTGGTTTTGGCACGTAAAACCGCACAATTTAATTTAAGCTTTGACTCAGTCCTTCTTCAACTGCCGATTTTGGTTCTTAAGGATCTTGCCGCATTTTTCGCAGCAATGGGGGGTGTTAATTCGCTTGGTGAACGCTTGTTTTGTTGGCGAACGAAAGCGTAACAATGGAAGAAAAGGGGAAGTTAAGCTTGGAACCCCTTTCTGCTGCCGCGAAAGCCGGCTGTGGTATACTGCTGATGAGAGGGGGCTTAGATTCAGGACTTAGATTGAGGATAAACTAAGTCCTGCGTAGCTGGTTTATTTCAAAACATGCGCACTCAGCGCGTTCCGAATTCGGTCTAAATTCTCGTCTTACGCTTGCTTGGAACCTCCCTGGACGGGTTCTTCTGCAGTTCGTACATGGCTGTCTTCAGCGAAGATGTTTCCGCGTGCCATGCACGTCTCCATCCAATGAGTTGTAAGCACCACCAGTGTTGTTGTCCCCCCCTCTACGCGTCCAACTCTACCAGTCCAACAGAGCACCTTCAGTGCTGTGTTCACATTATCATTACAATTCAGGAGGTGGCTTGAGGTTGAATTTTCCTGATTAACAAACACACTCTATCATTGTCTTGTATTTATTCAATTACTCTCGAGTTACTTTGAGTAAAACGCTGAAGAAATAAACATAGTCATCATCCTTGGTGTCATTATTATAATTATTAGACCTTTTATTTGCTGTTGGATTCCTCTGGCTAAAGGAAGGAAATTCTATTTTATGCAAAGTGCTTCCTCCCCCCCCCCCCCCCCCGCACCACAAAAATTCAACCCCCTCTGGCAGAGATCCTGGGTGCGCTACTGACGTTTGTATATATCTCCACAAATATATCCGCGAAGATACTGACCGACCCAGCAGCAGTAGCAGTCATGCCAAACTCCGGAAGGGTAGGCAAAAAAAGAAATTAATTTTAATAGCCTCCTCCGGTACCCTTGTAGTGGTTCGCGCCTGTCGCGTGGGTGTGCAAGGCGTTGGCGGAGACTAAAGGGAATTTAGCGGAGACACTTCAGTTCGGCCCGAAGTCGCACTCATACGGGGAACTACGCCGGTGCAAGCTGCGGTACACGTCGAATATCGTATTCCACTTGCAACGCGGCGTTGTTTACGAAAGCCACACAATAGCGGCGTTTGCATGTACTGCCGCATCCGTGTATTGTATCGGACATCGCGCCGCATTGCGATTGATGAGAAGAATTGTGTTTTCAGGACAGAAATACGAGATTACATATACAGTGCATGCTACTCGTGCACGCGCGATTGTTTTACGGGAAAGGCAGCGCGGCTCAGCACACGGCACCACACAGCGACGGTAGCATACCGTCTGGAATGTCTGTTATCTAGCGAAATAAATGCATTTTGTGCAGTCGTGAGGAGTTGAGCCGATGTGCGCAGAAGTGATTCGATAATTTTGGGACGTCGACACTGACAAGAAAACAGAAAAATACGGCAGAACTCATCTCACCACGACTGTCGACAAAAATGCGAATTGCAATCGACCAGTGTAGCGAACGACCGAATTCCCGAAGTCACGTTTGTTTAACACGTGTAGCGGTATTTCTGAGGCTCCCGTTGCTTCAGCTATATATGCCACATGCTGCGATAGCGTCCCACTTTGCTATGGAACTCGGTTGCCAAGGTCGGCCACGAGCATGGATGCATGACTAAGACTGTACGACGCCGACGCAGTGACGATGGAATGCAGAAGAATGAACGATATCGATGGAACGACGAAGGCGTATAGCGACGATGGCATGATGACAATGACATGCCGATTCTTAAATTATGACGGCGGTATAACGACGACGACATGAGGACATTGAGGACGACGATGGTGTGACGATTACTGTATCCCGAAACCTGTACGTCGACGATGGTTTCGCAACGGCGGCATGACTAGCTCTATATAGTCGGATGACGTAGCATATGGAGGGACGAGGATGACACTGCCACGACGGCATCACGACCCCGAACACGGACCTAGTGACCCAAGCTATTTGGACCACTGGGCCGGGGTATAAGGCGTGACCACGACAGCATGATGAGAGTCGGATCACGAAGCTGGAATTACGACATCGGAACGACCACGACGGCATCTCGACCATGAGCACATACATAGCGGCCCAAGCAGATAGACAACTCGGGCCACTGAGTTGACGTAAGAGGCTAAATAGATAGATAGATAGATAGATAGATAGATAGATAGATAGATAGATAGATAGATAGATAGATAGATAGATAGATAGGCTCAATACGGCTGAAGTATAGCCAAAGAATGCTGTTCGGATTAACATCCAATGTAGTGACCGCTCAAACTCCGCAGCGAAGGTTGTCTCTTGAAGTACCCGTCTGATATGAGGCGGACTGCGAAGGCAAATGTATGCTGCTTCTGGTGGTGGACCGAATACGGTCTACGTTTCGTGCCCACCGCCCCCTCATTTGCCATATAATACTGGGTGTGGCTTATAGGCGCCCTTTCGTGTCAGTTCCCTTATCTCTCCCAGCCTTTCTCACAATCCGACCTGGAAAAGGGTCGCTATACAAAGGTCAAAAAACGTTCATCTCTTCCTCTCGCTGACGCCATTTCATCTGCATAGCACCCTTCAGAGATCAATCCGACAGTGCTTAAAGAACAGCGTAGGTGATAACATTTCTAAAAAGAAAAGAAAGTTTTTTTCTTTTTCCAGATCGAACGAGAAAGCGCGGTACAACTAAGCCGGGTGTAGCCTTTGGCTGAAAATCCTGAATTGCGGATGCTTTCCAATTTGCTTTGAGGATCGCGTGGACGTCACTGTCGTAACATGTTTTGCTGAGAACTGGTGGTATATTCAAATAGTTTTCTCATAGGAAGGGTGTGCTTATCTACCGTGCCAGGCAATTACGGGAACCGATCATCAGAGAACCTCTCGTAAGTGAAGCGGCTTTGTTTGGAGAGCGCATAAAGCAGGCATGCGTGCGAAACGCATTAGAAAGATATCGCGCCTTCATCCGCTTCTCGGAAAGCAGTTTCTGACTGCCGAGCCGCGTTCTGTCGTCACGGCGTGCTCAGCAGGCCAGTCACCCGTGCGCGCACGACGCAAACGCAGTTCTCTAACTGAGATGATAATGTTCCCAGTTTCATCCCCCCTTCGTTCATTCCCACAGGTGTCGTTTCAAGCACAGCTGTGCACCCGCGTCGGCATGACCGCTGTAATTACTGTACATGGAAGCACGTGGGAAATGATGGTGCATGCTGAAACCGTACGGTAACCGGTAAAAGAGAGAGAGAGAGAGAGAGAGAGAGAGAGAGAGAGACCTTACACTTTCTGACTTCAATGCCCTGCTACGCATGAAGCGAAGCGTGTGTATCCGTCGGGAGCTTTATGAGAGGGAACGCTGAAGTTGTTTTGAAGATTACTCGTAATGGTGTGGATTCGTACATGACATGCATGTTAATATGTGAGAAATAGCTTTCCCGTGTAACGTTTAGTGCTCGCTGAACACATTTCGTGTTTAACGATTACAACCTTTTCAAAGCGATTTGCGCGTTTTCTGTCGTGTTGCTTGAAGGGTTAGACGTTCGTTGATCGGCTGAAATGCGACCAGGCGTGCATGGAAGGACCGTGGTGATGCGTGTGTACTGTACTTATCAGAATAGTTATGGCTATTTCTGTTCTAAATAATATAAGGCTCATGAAACTGAACAAAATTGTTCTGTTGTAATAAACATGGCGTCTTTAAAAATTGTTAATGCCGTGGTTGTTCCGCACAACTCCCCAGTCATTTATGCATCATTAGCTTAGTATGGTAACTTTGCAGCTGAAATATCGGCGAGCAGCGCTGACGAGCCTGCTTACTGTGAATTCTTTAGTGGCATAATATGTGTTCCGAGATTATGTATTATTGCAGTTGCCCACAAAGCCGATCTCTAATGGACTGATGAACAAGGCGCAGAATCGGTGCTTGGTTCTTGTGCTCGTTGCCTCAAGTCGCTTGCACAGCAACTTCGCGACGAGTTTCACTTTGGCACTGCTGCTGCGAAGGATGCGGTAGTTGCAACCCTTAGCGAACTGAAGGGCAACTTTCGTTCGAAGCCTCCTCAGTTTTCTTTATACGTTTTGTGCGATCAACTCTCACCTTCTTTTTTTTTTCATGATTGTCGCGATGAATCGTCAGAAAGGTTACGATAAAGATTCTAGAGCAGGAGCAGGATTTAGGGAACGCACCACTAAATATATTGAAATACCACGGTCGAGACAACGCTCTATTCCAAGAAGGAAAGATGGCGCCGACGCAAAAATGAACACGAGCCGATGATTGATGATGGTTTTGTACAGGTGAAGTCCGCATAAATGCTTGCACTAATTTCCCCCGTGGACGGAAGCGCCGCCCATTAGACAGTGGAACGGAGAGGAAAGGGCTTCAGGCGGGAAACGTGCACGATCTCTGTTCCGCGGCAGCGTCGGTCAGTTGGGGAATCAACAGGTGTAACGCGATACTTCACCGGCGAGGTCTGCTCTGACATTGTAGGGGCCAATATATCTCACATAAACCGGGTGTTCGTGCAGGTGTCCATAGGAGCACATCGTCACCAGGGCGGTAGGAAACGACGTGGTGAGAGGCATCGTACCGATGTTTGCGATCGTCTTGGCTTGCTTCAGTGTTCACACGGGTGTAACGACGACATTGGGCAAGACCAGACACAAACTGGTCGCAATTGAATGGTGAAGCGTTGACGCGGCCAGAGAAGAAAGAAACGTCGAGTGATGAGGTTGGGTGGCGGCCGTATACTAAGAAAAACGGAGAGTCCGTTGAACAGACGTATTGTATGCAAATGTTACAAACGGGGGAATCGCATCCCAGTTACGATGGTCAGGTTGAAAATACATGGATAGCATCTCGCACAGCGTGCGATGAAATCGCTCTGTTAGACCATTGGTTTGAGGTTGGTAGCTAGACGTTGTCTTGTGCGGTGTTGGACGCTTGCAGAACTTCATTAAGAGTGCTTGAAAGAAATGCCTTGCCTCGGTCGCTCAAAAGAGCGCTGAGGCGCCCCGTGACGTAGTAGATAGCCTGCAAGAAGAAGGCCGCTACTTATGAGGCAGCTGCTGAACGTATTGGGGCTGTTTCAGCGTACCGGGTCAAGTGGTGAACAGCAGCGACGATCCATCTGTTGCCGTCTGGAGTGGTTGGGAGTGGCCCGAAAAGGTCATTGCCGACGACAGAGAAGGGTTCTGCTGGACAAGGCAGTGGTTGTAGCGTTCCGACCGGAGCAGTAGTAGGTCGCTTACGGTGTTGGCAAAGCGTGCACGAAGCAACATATCTAGCTATGCTCGTGAAAGACCTGGCCAAAAGAATCGGCTGCGTATGCGCTCGTGGGTTTTGTGGTAACCCAAGTGGCCTGACGTAGGGTCATCGTGTGAGGCCTGAAGAACTTCAGCGCGAAGAGAGCGCGGTACAACGGGAAACCATCGATGACCTTCCGGGTGAAAAATGCAACGGTAGAGCACGTCGTCCTCGAACTTGAATAGTTTGAGCTGTTTCCGTAGCCTGGCATTGGGTGGAGATGAAACACCGCTAAGGCGATCGATGAGAGCATGACAATAAGAATCGGCGCGCTGGCGAGTGGAAAGCACTGAAGGGCGGTTTGATGGAGTCAAGGAGGAAATCGGTGTAATAGGCGATGCGTCCGCCGTGCGGCCAATTTGACAAGGTGATGTGATGTGCTCCGATGATGGTGGTAATGGGCATCGTGAAAGAACATCGGCATCTTCGTGCTTCCTTCCGGACTTGTATGACATCGAAATCATATGCTCGTAATCGGAGTATCCAGCGGCCAAGGCGTCCAGACACGTTTTTGATTATCGACAATCAACGTAGGGCATACTGGTCGGTCACAACCGTGAAATTTCGACCGTGGAGGTATGGACAAAATTTCTGAATGGACCACACAACAGCCAAACACTCTTGTTCGGTTATCGAGTACTTCTTTTCCGCGGAAGTCGGAACGCGGCTTGCATATGCAACAACCTTTTCGCAAAATTCGTGGTCGCGCTGCAGCAGTACGGCACCAATTCCCTGACCACTAGCGTCAGTATGCAGTAATGTGGGCGCCTTGTCATCAAAATGACAAAGAACAGGTGGGGATGTTAGTGCGCGCTTAAGTTCTTGGAACGCGGCTTCACACTGATCGTTCCAATCGAAGGAACTGGAACTAGCAAGGAGCTTGTGAAGGGGCGAGGAAATGCTGGCGAAGTTCCGGATAAAACGTCGAAAGTATGAGGCGAATACAAGAAAGCTGCGCAGTTCTTTTGCACGAAGTGGGCGTGGAAAGTTGAGCACTACGGAAATTTTGTCCGGATCGGGCTGGATGCCGTCTTTGCTAACGAGATGACCCAGGACTTTAATCGTTGTGCTAGCGAAACGGCACTTCTTCGTGTTTAGTTGAAGTCCGGCATTAGAAAGGCATCTGACCACTTCAGATAAGCGTTGCAGATGCTCAATGAAATTCGAGGAAAACACGACGATGTCACCGAGGTAACATAGATAAGTTTTCCACCTGAGGCCGCGAAGAACAGTGTCGATCATTCTTTCAAATGTGGCGGGAGCATTGCATAGACCGAAAGGCATTACGTTAAACTCGTTAAGACCATCCGTAGTAGAAAAGGCGGTCTTTTCTTTGTCTGCTTCGTGCATTGGAATTTGCCAATATCTGGAGCGAAGATCGAGGCTGGAAAAATGCTGCGCGCCTTGCAAAGAATCAAGGGCGTCATCGATACGGGGCGTCGGATATACATCCTTACGGGTGATCTTGTTTAGCGAGGGGTAGTCAACACAAAATTGTACCGATCCATCCTTCTTCTGGACTAAAACGACGGCTGATGACCAAGAACTGGAGGAGGGACGTATGATGTTTCTTTTCAGCATGTCGGCGACGTTCTCCTCGATGATATTGCGTTCGGCCAAAGAGACTCGGTAGGGACGACGGCGTACAATAGTCTGGCCATCGGTGTCGATACGATGGGAGGCAACGGAGGTCTGTCCGAGTGACGAAGCATCATGTCAAAGGAGGCCTGATGCTTCGTGAGTAAATTTAGCAATGCTTCACTCTGAGCAGCAGTCAGGTTCGTACTTATAACGGAAGCAAGGGCAGATGAAGCAGATTTGCCTTGTTGAGGAAGGGCTTGCAAGGCGGCAAGAGGAAGCAGGGAGACTGGTTGGGTGTCCACATAACAGGTCACTGCAGAGCCTTGAGGTAGGAGGATTGTCTCAGTGGTCGTGTTTAAGGCGATGATTAATGCAGAGCTTTCTTTGAACCGCACCAGGCAGGAAGCGAAGACAATCCCACGGGCAAGACAGCCGCCGTAAGAAGTGATGAACACGTCGCCATTGGTGATGTCCGTAGAAGAGAGAGTTATGATTTGCTCGTGGCGGGGAGGCAGTAGAGAATCGGCAGCAGTGAGAAAACGCAGTCGTGGCTCATCGGCGCTCCCGCTGCAATGAACTGTCTCGGTCATATGGAGTACACGTTGACGGCAAGATATTAAGGTGGACGCTGACGAGAGGAAGTCCCAACCTAAAATGAGTTAATGAGCGCACGGGAATAAAATCGCGAACTTAATGTGACGACGAATACCATCAATGAAGACGCGTGCTGTACATTGGGCTGATGGCCGAATGATTGCTCCATTAGCCCCAATCAAGGATGATCCAACATAAGGCGTCTTCACTTTCTGCAGACGAGAGCACAGGTCTGCACGCATAACAGATGTCGTAGCTCCCGTGTCAATCAGAGCTAACAAACGCACGCCCTACACAGACACCAATAACATGTTCGACGGACGTTCAGAAAGACTTGTATCACTTCGCGGCGATGCAGTTTTCCCTCAAAAAAAATTTGCCGCGTATCTGCGTGCTTCGCTGCAAATGTCGTCGAAAGACGATAGTCTTCTGCCGGCCGTACTACATGAGTGCTGGTCTGATCCACGGCCACCCGTGATGCTGTTCTCGTACCATTTCCGTCCTGGCATGAAGGTTTGTTTGAACAGATTTCATTTTACCGCATTATTTCATCAAGCGGCCATTTATGTTTTGCCCTGCCTCAGACAGCGCTTCCTTCATGTTGAATCGGCCGCATCTGGCTGGCATTGATAAAATTGAGGAGGCGCTGCGTGAGACATGGACGCCATCTGGCAATACATCGGGAAACATGAGCTTGTGCAGAGGGTTTCCTTCCTCCATGGCAGAGGGCGATCGTCGGCGCGCAGTCGGGGAACGTCGTTCGTCGGCGCGCATAGCATGGCATTTTCAGCGCAGCTTAAGAAACTAGGGTCTTTAGAGTTACGTATCTATGTATTTTCTATTAAAGGAACACACCTCCTAATACTTACCTAGTGATGTTGCGCCGTCATATATGCGTAATATTTACTTTGTGATCGATAACGTTCACAAGTATGAACAGCCGTACCAGTTTAAGTAGTGTGGGCGGTAAGCAAGTGGTCCAACTCTGGCCGGGTGGCTCAATCGGGTGACAGACAGACAGACAGACAGACAGACCAAATGTTTAGCGTTTAAGTTCCCCAAGAAAGACTATCGTCTTTAAAACTGCACTGGTTAGTTTTCCGGTCGCTGGACACGGAGTTGGGAGACAGGCCGAAGTGGCGAAACAGAACGTCGGAGCGGCGATGGGGAGCGGCGTCTCGAGGCACGTGTGTTGTGGGCGGTGTTGGAGAAGTCGGCCGGAGATGGAGATCGGCGAGCAGGGAGGATTATCGTCGTAAGTGCGGTAGACGCGAGGAGGTGGCTCATCGCGTTCAAAGGCAGCGTAACCATGACGTTCGTCGTGCTGGCGGCGTCGGCAAAACCGGGAGATATGTCCTCGAAAGCCGCAGTAATAGTAGATAGGCCTCGACGAACGCCAGGTAGAAAGCGGGTTCGGAGCTCGGTAAAGGGGCCAGGTGATCGAGAGCAGGCGCTGGCGGTTGTTGGGGCTCGCGTTGATGTCCGCTTCCATCCCACCGCGATCCGCCAGTTGTTGGGGCGCCGGTTACTACAACCTCGACCGGCATCACTTCTAGGTAGCGTAGCGCTGCCGGCAGGCTGTAGGCGTCCGGTAGATCATGGCGACCAGGCAGGGCGAGACGATTTTAAGTGCGAAACTTGCACGGTTTATTTCATGTTGAAGGATTGCAAAGAAGAGAATGAATGAAAATACATGACGGGGCCGCTTAAATGGGCCCTCTAACAATGAGGCGGGGTTTCGCTCCAGTAACGTGACAGGCAAGTCCAGTTGGGGGGGGGGGGGTGCGGCAGCATCTCCCTCTCGCCTAGGTGACGTTTCCCTGGCTTGTCCCCGCTGGTGGCAACCCGCAGTTCCCGAAGAACGTCATACGCGGAAGGTGGACAGCTCCCCTAGGCGACGTTTCCCGGGCTTGCCTCCGCTGGCGGCAACCCGAGGCTCCTGAAGACGTTATTCGTGGAAGGCGGGCCTATTCGCCTCCCACGCACATGCACACAAAAGGATCAGCAACTACGACGTCCCGACGCTCCGGAAGAACGTTTCCTAGAAGGCGGGCTTACTCGCCTCCCCGCACCTGCACACAACGGGATCAGCAACTACTGCGTTCCAGATGCTCCGGAAGAACGTTTCGTAGAAGGCGGGCTTAATCTCCTCCCCGCACCTGCACACAACGGGATCAGCAACTACTGCGTCCCGCCCGCGACAACCAAGCCGATGGGGAGACCTCTGGTTAATCCTTTTAAACGGGCTGTCGTACGTCAACCGTAACAGCATCTCCGGCGGGGGAAGAAGATCCCGACGCGTAGGGGCCAGCAGCCACTGGGCGAGGGATCGGCGTTTCAGCAGCAGAATTTCCCTCCGTGGTGACGAACCCTTGGTTCGTAGCTTGCAGATTCCCTGGAGTCGTTCATCAGTTCTCGGGGCGCTCTTGTAGGCCTTCTCTCCCTGGTCCGGACCGGTGAAACAGGGCTTGCAAACAGGTCTCGCAACTTTTCGTCTCCTGTTTGGGCACGCAATCACTCCAGAACAGTGCCGGACCCACAACCACAAACAAACGAGCACAAGGCCACTCTCCCCCAAGACACACCAGGCTTTACAAAAAAAAAAAAGAAAACTGCTACTGCTTTCCCATTCCTTTCGAGCGTCCTCCCCTTTGAACACTAAAAACAGCCATTTCCCGAAAGCGTAATGACGTGATTACTAAATCCGCTAACGATCAACTACAACTACGCGGGAAAAAAACGTAAGAGAAAAAATATACTAACGTCGAAATCACGCTGAAACCAGAGTGAGCTTGAGGTTTTCGCTACTCTAAGGGCAACGACTCAGACCTTCGGCATTGCCTTTAAGTTTGCCCTTCTTATAGCGAATATCGAAGCCAAGCTCTGCCAATAAACTCAAAAAGCTGATGACATCCGCCTGTTAATTTCTCTACTCCGTTGTGAGGGAACTGAAAATTATGCTTGACTGAGCGACACCGTCGCAGTAAGCGACCATCTAATACAGACTTCGCGGTTGTCACAACGGGCAGTTAGTTAAATTGTCTACCAGCCAACTAGTGGCTAAGCTTATGAGTAGCCCACTTTAGCAATGCACAAGTCCTCTTTCGTATGCCATAGGCATCTTCGCGTGCCGCTAGCTTTCGACCAACTCACACACAGGCTGCTCTAAGCCACCTTTGTTCCTCCCTCTCGAAATGACTCTCTACAACCGCTGTCAATCATGTCACCCGGTATGAACAGAAAGAATCGGGACCATCTCCCGGTAACGTGTTCCGCGTCCTCTAACTCCGCCTTTACAAACTGTGAATTCGCCTTCGTGGCACGTGATTCACAAATCTTCACTGGAAAAGAAAACACAGGCGCACTTTCGAACCACGGAACCTGTGACAGCGATCGAAAAAGGTCAAAGGGACAAAGTTGCTCTTTCGGTCATTGCTACCAGCTAGATTTCTACCAGCCACTGTAGATTTCTACAGTGGTAACTGATACACGCCCTATACTGTAAGCATTAAATTACAAAAGTAAGGTCTGCCTTCGCAAACCCCAAATCTCAATGCTTAACTACAAAATCAGCGCGGTCAAGAGCCACCCCCTTTGCGAAACCAGCTTCACGCTTTCCTTCGTGTTAACTGGCTCGTACGACACAGAAATTCGCAGCATAGCACTTAATTTGTAAATTCAAAAGCAAGACTTCTTAAAACTAATAAAAGAAAAAAATTGCTTCACGCTTACATACAAACAAGTTACTGATCGGTGTGGCAAATTGACTAGTTCCTAATGCGCCCTCGATGGGGTCGCAGTCCGAAAGCCCTCGCGCTTCGCCGAGGACGACAAAGGGCGCCAGACATACACTGCCCTGTGCTGACACCTGCCACTCTGTGTCCTCGCAGCTTGCCCTCACGTCCCCGAAGGGGAGGCCATAAAAGCGGGAAGAATAGCCCTTCTCCCTTTGTTCTCGCTTTCGCGACGCATTCCTCCTCGGTGCCTGTTTGACTGGCCGGGTTCATACGCGCATACTCAACCAGTTTGAAACCTGAACATTTCAGCCGCACCTTAACTCGCGGAAACGCGCCTTTTGCTGTCGCTATCAGCCTTTGGTGACGCTTCCGTTTCCTAAGCCGCCCCAAAAAACCCTTTCCCGTTCGGCGCGATGGCCTGGTGCATTGTCTTACGGGCTGCGGTGTGGCGACTTTTTCAAGTTTTCGATGCGCCGAATACTTGGCTCTCTCTTTCTGACGGCCCTGTCTGACAACGTTTTCTTGTTCTGCCATGCTGTCTTCTGTTATGCACTTGAAACACCTGAGCGTTGGGTTCCCGTTCTGCTCGGCCGCCATGGCATTCTGCTCTACGTTTGACGATTCCGGAACGTCTCCGCAAGAAACGCTCTTTGGAATTGCCACTGGCTCTGGTTCCACGACGTCTTCGCGCTCTACATTCGGCCGTACCCGAGAGCCGCTCAAGTGCCGAGGCACGAGGTCCGTATCCAGCTCCATATTGACCCCATTGGGATTGCTGGAACAAGCCTCGTCCCCGCAAGGAGCGCTCTCCGGGATGGCCGCTGACTCAGTTTCGGTGTACACCTCAAATGCGCTCTCTCCGAAGCTTGAGTCCAGAGCAATATCCGGTTCCCTGTACTGTCGGGCCAATTTACCTGCGCTATCATTGAAAACTATTTCCTTAGCCAGGCCCTCCCCAACTGTAACGGTGGGATCTCGAATCGCCGCTTCCGTACTTTGCTCGGCCGCCCCGCTATCTAGGTCTACCTTTGACGACTCCGGCCTTTCGCCCATATGCAGGGGCACGAGGCAGGTCTCCAGTGCCTCGTTAATCTTCTCATGGCAACTGGAACCAGCCTCGTCCTCGCAAGGAACGCTTTCCGGAATCGCCCCTGTTTGTAGACAGGCGACGGCCTCGCTCTTTACGTGCTTTACCTCTGAGGGTTCTGCCACGTCGCACTCCGCGTGCTCTCCATTCCCTGACGCGACCTTAACCGTGGGTTGTCGCTCAGTTACCTCAAGAGTAGGAACTCTTTGTTCGTCCCCTTGACCTTTCCGATCGCTCTCAACCGGAATGCCGAGCTGCCGGAATAAAGCTCTCTTAGCTGTATCGTAATTCCGGTACTCGTCATCAGAAAGGCGAGACAAGACGCAGGACACGTTAAAGGGAAACACGTTGTACAGTTCGAAGGACCAATTTTCACGGTCAAGCTGCACCTCCGCGCATACCTCTTCGAAAAAGGCAAGAAAACTTTTTAAGTTTTCGCCGACTTTGAATACGCCCAGCCTAGATCGTACCTGTTGCCCTCTAAGAGACTGGATTTTCTGTCGAATTTCTTCTATCCGAATTCTGTGATCTTCCCGTTTTCGTTCCCTCTCGTGCTCTTTAGCCTCTAGGCGCTTCCGTTCTTCCTCCTTATGCTCAATGCTTTCTAAACATTCCTCAAGTTCATCGTCGTCTGTCCCGACTGCTTCGATCGCCTCAATGATCTCCGACTTTCTCTTCGATTCGGCAATTTGGAGGCCCAACTCTCTGGCCAAGTTTAACAATTCCGGCTTCTTTAGTGCCTTCAGGTTCATGGCTGCCCTTAGTGCTGCTAACTCGTCACTCTATAACAACCTCGACGTACTCCAAACTTCCGTCAACGGTTAAAGAAAAATCACTGCTCTGTACTTTCCCAAAAATACGTAAAGCCTAGTGATATCTCAGTGAAGAAAAGCCGTGCACTCACCATATGCAGTCATGAATCCTGACACCTTCCTTCCGAAGTTGTCACAAGGACCAAGAGGAGACGATCTCTTAGATGTTATCCAAAGTTGGGGCCTCCGGGGTAGCGCATCCCATCGCTGCCAATCAGTTGTTGAGACTCGCGTTGATGTCCGGTTCCATCCTACCGCGATCCGCCAGTTGTTGGGGCGCCTGCTACTACAACCTCGACCAGCATCACTTCTAGGTAGCGTAGCGCTGCCGGCAGGCTGTAGGCGTCCGGTAGATCATGGCGACCAGGCAGGGCGAGACGATTTTAAGTGCGAAACTTGCACGGTTTATTTCATGTTGAAGGATTGCAAAGAAGAGAATGAATGAAAATACATGACGGGGCCGCTTAAATGGGCCCTCTAACAATGAGGCGGGGTTTCGCTCCAGTAACGTGACAGGCAAGTCCAGTTGGGGGGGGGGGGGGTGCGGCAGCATCTCCCTCTCGCCTAGGTGACGTTTCCCTGGCTTGTCCCCGCTGGTGGCAACCCGCAGTTCCCGAAGAACGTCATACGCGGAAGGTGGACAGCTCCCCTAGGCGACGTTTCCCGGGCTTGCCTCCGCTGGCGGCAACCCGAGGCTCCTGAAGACGTTATTCGTGAAAGGCGGGCCTATTCGCCTCCCACGCACATGCACACAAAAGGATCAGCAACTACGACGTCCCGACGCTCCGGAAGAACGTTTCCTAGAAGGCGGGCTTACTCGCCTCCCCGCACCTGCACACAACGGGATCAGCAACTACTGCGTTCCAGATGCTCTGGAAGAACGTTTCGTAGAAGGCGGGCTTAATCTCCTCCCCGCACCTGCACACAACGGGATCAGCAACTACTGCGTCCCGCCCGCGACAACCAAGCCGATGGGGAGACCTCTGGTTAATCCTTTTAAACGGGCGGTCGTACGTCAACCGTAACACGGTGTGATTGGAGGTGGTGCAGCTGGAATTGCAGCAACCTGGGCGTAAGAAGCCGGTTGTGGGCAAGGAGAAGCGTTGGCATGGTGGGCGTTCTGCAGGGAGGCCAGTTCCTCCTTAATAATGCCGCGCAGGTCAGGTGAAGCAGGTTGGACGTGAACGATGCTGCAAGGGGGTGAGCCATGCGCTTGCAATTCCTCACGAATTATGGCTCGAATGTTGGACCGGAGCTCAATACTGTTTGCCAGGGGGTTGTCGGAAACGTCCGGTTGCAAGCGGATTGATTGCAGGGCGTCGAGGCGCTGACAGGCGGAGACGACGTCCGACACCGTCGAAGGGTTTCGAGCGGCGAGTGCGTTGAAGGCAGTAGATCCGATACCCTTAAGTAGGTGTTGCACGCAGTGAGTTTCTGGCATGGCACTGTCGACACGGCGGCAAAGCGCGAGGGTGTCTTCAATGTACGGGGTATACGACTCGCCATAATGCTGGACGCGCTCAGACAGCCTCTTTTTCGCAACCTCCGAACGAACCGTGGGCGCGCCAAAAATTCGCCGTATTTGCTCCTTGAAAGACGATGAATCGCGGAAGTCTCTCTCGTGATTCAGGAACCATGTCTTGGCTACTTGAGAGACCTAAAACGGTACGTTTTTAAACCTCAATGTCTCGTTCCAGCTGACACGATCGTAATTGTCGAGCCAGTCTTCAACGTCCTCACCAGGCAAGCCAGAGAAGATTTCAGGTCGCGATACCGGTTGTTGGCCGGGCTGGGAGTGGAAGTGGCTGGAAATTAAACCGAGCTGGTGGATGCTGCGGGCCGGTCTTGCGACATGACGGCCTCTTGGCGTAAGCGGCGTCGCGAACGTATACCTCCAGGAGATGTGTTGAAGAGGATTGAGGTCGAAGGGATCTTAAAGCGCCTCCACTGCTTGAAATACCACGGTCGCGACGACGCTTTATTCCGAGAAGGAAAGATGGCGCCGACGCAAAAACGAACACGAGCCGTTTATTGATGATGGTTTTGGACAGATGAAGATGAAGTCTGCATAAATGCTTACAATATACTAGGTGGTTCAGCGAACACTTTCAAAATTTATTTAACGTTGCCTGTGGCAGATATCCCAATTCTCGTTAATGAGCTGGTCTACTCTAAGAGGCGCACATTACTTGCACAAAAAATTGAAATGCATATTTGACTAATCAACAAAATTCACGAAGTTTTTAACAAATTACCTGATGGCCCATATTGCAATTTACAAATTGTAGTCGTGGAGTTCGCAAGGCGGATCCACTTCGAATTAATTCTAGGGATGACACCAGTTTCGAGATATTAATCCCCAAACTTTGCGCAGAAATGCATTGGCGTTGTTCCAGTTAATTTTGGGCTTCAATGCATAAACCGACGTTTTGTTAAGAAACTAACTGGAACGCCAATGCATTTCTCCACAAAGTTCGGGAATTAATATCTCGAAACTGGTGTCATCCCGAGAATTCGTTCCAAGTGGATCCGCCTTGCGAACTCCACGGCTAGAATTTGTAAATTGCAACATGGGCGATTAGGTAAATAGGTAAAAACCTAATTAGTCAATTTTTGTTAATTATTGGATTATGCATTTCAATTTATTGTGCAAGTAATGTCCGCCTCTTCGAGTAGACCAGCTCATGAACTAGAATTGTGCTTTCTGCCACAAAGAACTTTTGAAAGTGTTCGCTGGAGCACCCTGTATATATTCTGGCAGAAATAATTCCGAGACGACTGTGTGCGCTAATGCGGTTTGCGTTTAAGCAATGTAGTGACACTATTGCCACCTCCGAAAAGCGTCACGTGTGAGGCGTGTTTACTGTAGCCGGGCAAGCACCGTCAGTAACCAAATTGTTATCCATTTCTGTGGTGCAGCCTAAAGGATACAGATCGATGGATAACATTATGTTTATTGACATGACCATAACGCTCCACTTTCCACCTTGTTAATATCATGGTGCTCATTGCTACCCCTTTCCAAGTTTCATTGCGATAGCAATTATATGGACACTCTCCAGGCTTATTTCTGCCGTCGCCGTGAAGTTCCGTATCAAGTCCAAGGGCGATAAAATCGTTGCCGCGCGCCGCTATGCTGTTTGCGCAAGTAAAAGCGTGCGAGGGTGAGCCGGCGATCGCGGATCAATTTTGCGCACGCAAGGGCGGGAAGCTGGAAGGAAGCGCGATCGTTTTCCAGTGGCGCGCAACGCTCCAGAGGGAGTTGCGCGCCACTCTTAAAAGTTGTTCTCAACTTAAATCAACTTTGAACAACTTAGAAGTTGTTCTCAACTTTTTAAAGTCAGACTGTGCAAGGCAATTACTGTGAAGATTTGTTGCCGTCAATACAAGCCATAGTGATGCCCATGCTATGCGGGAAAGCATTATCTTCGCAAAATGTGAAAACGGGCAAGTTCCTATTGTGCAGGGGACATTTGTTTTTATTCATTGCAGCAGGCACCTGGTTTGTTTTTTACCGCATTCTTTAGGCTCTTTAAGCAATTGTTGGTAGGCCAGGGAAGCATGCAGGAGCCTCCTCATATTTGACTATTGCGTTCGATCAGCTTTTCTGTGTAAGCAAGGTGTGTATTCAACTGGCACTCGAGCCTCCGCGTGCTCTGTTCAGTAATGTTTAGTGTTGCACAGTTGTGGTCGAGCGGCCGGCGCCGCGAAAACAACGTAAAAAAATCACTGACGATTACGATACTCCTTAATGCGAAATTTGAGCGCAGCTTTATACGTGTTTTCATTTCGCGATATATGGGCTGGCGCGGACAATCTGCCTCGTGCGGCACGTTACAAACGGAGGGAAGTGTGGCGCGACTGCCTCGCTAATCGGGAGATGGCGAGAGGCAGCGCGTGGGCGCGATTCACAGCAGCCGCCGCAGACAGACCTCCGCTCATGCTGCGCGTTGTTTCCATATATGGTATCGGTGGCGTTATCAGTGAACAGACGACGCGCGCTACTATGACGCCATCTCGTGGCCATTGTCGCCAGGGAGCCTGTCTTGCGCGGCACTACGCTTTTCTTTTCACGCTTTCGCCATACCCTCCTCCTCCGCTTTCCGCCTCATGGTTCTGCTGCGCCGTCCTTCTCGCGCTCTCTTCGCTATCGCCGTCTTTCATGCCCCGCAGCGCTCCACGTTCGCTTTTTCATCTTTCGTTGTGCTCGTTCGTTCGGTTACGCCGTCGCTCGCCACAAGAACGGGCGTCTAAGAACTGTGCTCTAAAACAGCGGAAGGCATCGAATAAACCTGGTATTTGGCTGTAGGCCGAATAACGGGATTTCAGTACTCGTTTGACTTACAACGGCGGTGAGGCGGTGCGCGAGCCCCGTAAGATGTCATCACCGCTAGTGGATAACACCGCGTAGGTCCAGTTCACTAAGGTCGCGCAGTGCAAATAAACCTGAGAACACCATAGAGTAGCGGGGAATTCTTGGCCCCAAGTATCGTAGCCTGCTTTAAATCAAAGCTAAACCACGCATTTAGAGACATGCCGAACAGGCGGACGGCGTACTTTTTGCCTCTCTAAACCTTAGGCCCAACACGCGAACACCGTGTGAACTGCTAAAGTGTTGTGCTACAGCGCCCGTTCACCATATATTATGGCATTGCGCTGTGTAACGAGAGCTTCACGAGAGAATATTCAAACATCTGCAATCCTACGGAGTAATGAAACTGACAATTCTGGCGTTCGCCTATACGCAATACGTTCTGAAAGCAAGCGGTTCAATAATTTTAACGCGAAGGGCCGGCATGCTTTCGTTTAGATACCCACAGACGCCGCAGGGCGAGTTAGAATTAAAAAAAGGAATAATAATCTGCGCTGGCGTGAGAACCGACCGTCGCGCTCTGTTCTGGCCGTCTTCCAAGGTTGAGCCGCCGGAGGCAGCCGCGTGACAATTTTCGAGCGTTGACAGCGTTGAGTGGCAGGCAAGTGATCCGCTTGAGTACGCACGGTCGCGCAATTACCGTTTGATGCCGGCGGCGACGGCGGGCGTTTCTAGCGCAGTTTTGAAGCTGAGAGGTTGCCGTTCACTGCCTCCTCTGCGGCGAAGAAGGGAGAATAATGAAGAAAAGATAGATAAGGAGAACACGTCTACGACCTGGGAACTAACGATACCTTGTTCTCGCGCGCGCACTTTTTTTACAATTTCATTTGAGTGTGCCGTGAGTGCTAAAATATGGAGTTCATATTTGGACCGCACAATGGGCAATGCAACAGAAAATGATTAGCGCTTTGTTAAATTGTCCCTCAGCAGCTTTCAGCATTCTCAACTCAACAGATCGTCGGGGCGCGCAGGTCACGCGTCGACGATCTTGTTTGCAAAGTATTACACCGGTGTACTTTGCGTATAAAGCGGCAGGAAATTCGAAGAAAACCCTGCGTCCTCAGCTTAAGCTTGTTGTAGGCGCTTCGGCCGCGAACGAGAGGATGTCACGGCAATGCGCTTCGCGTCTCGCACTTGCCGCCTGCAGCGCACGGCTGTAGCAAATGCGGAGGAAAGAAATAACTTGGAAGGAACACTACGCAGTCCAAGTCACCATAAGTTGGCCCAACACGCGATCGCGTAGCGGTATGTATTCCACCGACGCGCTAGCCGCTCTCCACATACGTTCTTCAGCGCGGAGTGAGCCCCCCGCTCCGATGTATGGAAGAGAGAGAGAGATTCATTTCATTCCGGTCCCCTGTCCGGGACTACTGGGCGTTAGGGTGGTGGTGAGAGGCGAAAGCAGGAGAGGAACAACGCTTTCGGACACTGGCCGAGGCAACTCGAGAAAGCCTCTGCTGTGGGGGAGAGTAGCTATCCTCCTCTCACAACTGCTTCTGTTTCGGCTGCTACTAAACCGCATTTAAAAATTCTTGAGGTGGAGCGCTACCTGAACAACCTGTACCAACTCTATATAACCGAAATTTCCGACGCGCCTTGGCGAAGGGCCCATTAAGCAAAGTGTCGAACCGAAGCTTTTTTTTTTTTCGTTCCGCTTTAGCGAAAATGGTTCACTGGTTCACTTTCGGTTCAACGCCGGAGTGAAAGAAATAACGGTTCAAATTAATTTGAACCGGTTCGTGTTCGTTCTCATAACCTAAAAATATTTACAGGGAAACAGCATAAGTTTATGGTGGCATAAAAAAAGGCATAAAAATGTATGCTTACTCTTCTTCAGGCCACTAGTGGATTAAAAAAAATTACGACACACTCATCTCAGGATGACTGTCGACGGTAATGTGATTAGCATCTTAGCAATTTAGCGACACGGCGTATTCCTGAAGGGATGTTAGTTAATTATCAGTAGTGGTTATTGTGAGACTTCAATTGCGTCGGCTATATGCACGACATACACTGATATCGTTTCACTTTACCAAGGTCGCCCAAAAGCATGCCGGCATGACGACTACGGTATGAAGCTGGAATGACGACAATGGAACGATCAAGACCATGCCTATAGTGGCCCAAGGTGGTAGACAACATTGACCACTGGGTTGGCGTATGAGGCTATAGATATAAATAGATAGATAGTGTTGTGGGTGAAGAGTTCCAGATAATGCACTCGGCGTATTTTGATTTTGTTTTTCTTTTAATTCAAAATACCTCTAAAGGATACGGGGGAAGAGGTAGTAGAACAACATGGGAACCAGAATAGTCGCACAATAATAGTGTGACTGAAATATGAACTAAAAACGTAATTATAAACAGTGCGTGATGGACAGCGGGGGACCGAGGATAGGAAAAAAAATCTATAAACGCAAGACCATAATATATTTTCAACTAGAATACATACAACAGTTTGCAGATGACATTTTCATATTCAGCAGCGATGGAGACGAATTACAACAAATGCTTGAGGACCTTAATCGAGAGAGTGTAAGAGCGGGGTTGGAAGTTAAAATGCAAAAGACAAACATAATGTTCAATAGCCTGGCAAGGGAACAAGAATTCAGGATCGCCAGTCTAGAGTCTCTAAAGGAGTACGTTTATCTAGGTCAATTACTCACACGGGACCCTGATCACGAGAAAGAAATTTACAGAAGAATAAAATTGGGTTGGAGTGCATACGGCAGGCATCGCCAAATCCTGACTGGGAGTTTACCACTTTCGTTGAAAAGAAAAGTGTACAATCATTGCATTCTACCGGTGCTAGCATATGGGGCAGAAACTTGGAGGTTAACAAAGAAGCTCGAGAACAAGTTAAGGACCGCACAAAGAGCGATGGAACGAGAAATGTTAGGCCTAACGTTAAGGGACAGGAAGAGAGCGGCGTGGATCAGAGACGAAACGGGGATAGCCGATATTCTAGTTGACATTAGGCGGAAGAAATGGAGCTGCCGATGATGATGGCATACAACAGTTATAACACTAGTGAGAATGCGTAATATACAAAAAGGCTAATAAATAAAGCGTATAACAAAAACTTACAAAATGCTTACAAAAATACACAGGAACTTACAAAAAAGGTGAAGTTGTACAGAATTAACATTTTCCCACAAACAGCGAGTCATTGCTGGTCGGGACATTGCACGTCTATAATCCAGCGCATTCTCGTGACGCCCACGAATTGGGTGCATGAAGTTCGTGAAGCTAGCGGAAACAAATTGTTTTCGCTGCTATAGCAGCGAAAGCAATTCGTTGAAGCCGGGGAAAAACGATGACTCTTGAGCGAGATTTTTTGTAAATGTTTGAACGAAGTTGATCAAGTGCATTAAGCATGTGATCGCTTAGCGAGCTTGCAATGATTCGTTTAGAATGCGGTTAACCTCCCTGCCTTTCCCAGCCCGTTTATCTCTCTCTCTCTCTGTCGTTACGAGTAGTCCACGTGTCTCCATCGTACTTCGCATTCAGACTACACGACATTATAGTCCTTAATCTTGATTGGACATTTCAAATTTCTTAAAATATTTGCGTTTTTAGCTAAACTCGGGAAACTTTGGACATCTCTAGCTACAAATTTGAGCGAGCCAAATACCAAACTATTTCGTTCCGAAGAGCAGTTTCTTAGTAGCAAGCCACTCCTTTTGTGGCGGTTGGTGACAGTTCGCTCACTACGTCATTTCAGCTTATGTTATTTATTTCTTTGTGCCAGTTCTGCAATTGAAAGCAATGTACCTTTTTATTTTCTGATCACTTTTCGTTTAAATGGGCCCTAAAGGAAAATATTACGTCGAGCTAGGTCGATAGATTGAATTCGTATAGAAGTCTATCATCGTTTTCTGGTTGCCTATGTACCACTTTCATGAGTAGAAAATTGTCGCCAAAGTTCCCGCTGC